>NC_134858.1:74191650-74326650 GCF_049852395.1 Peromyscus maniculatus bairdii
ATTTGAAGTCTGTTTTCCAGGAGAGAATCTACGCTTGGATATTATAAACCAGTCAAAAACACATGGACGGAGAAGTCATAGGTCCTTGGGGTTAATTTAGTAGCACTGTTTAGCTAAATTAATATGCTGTCAAATGCCTTATAAATATCTATAGCTATACATATAGACAAATGCTACTGCCACATCCTTCATCAAAGACTCTTTTTGAAGTGCATGATGGTGAAGGCACAAGACTTATGGATGTTCAAGGTGCTGAGAATAACTGATGGTTGAGGCCAGTCTTAAGGTGATCTAAATATACAGGTACATATGTATTTAAGTAGTTATATGTATAATTGAAATGGGTATAATATGTCATAGTAACACAAAACTATATAACTTGAAAATAGTTTGTTTTCAATGACAAACTTCTTAGATGCTAAAACAATTATCTCCAAGCATGACAGAATCATTTTTTACCATACTTATGTAAATTAGACCAATTTGGAAGCTTTATTTCTGATCAGAACAAAGGTGCAGTCAATACTTAGAGTATGAATGAACCACTGGCTTGGGCATGATTTATTGTGGTAGGTCATTGGGCTGTTTCTCTGCAGTCCTTGTCAGATAGACATCTGTGTCTAGCTTTGCTTTTTTTTTTTAAGATGCATCTCTCTCTCTCTCTCTCTCTCTCTCTCTCTCTCTCTCTCTCTCTCTCTCTCTCTCTCTCTCTCCATTTATTTGTGTGCATGTTTCTGTGAGTACATGCATTCATACACATTGGTGTGTGTGTGTGTATGTGTGTGTGTGTGTGTGTGTGTGTGTGTGTGTGTGTGTGCAGAAACCAGAAAAAGGAGTTGGATGTCTTCATCTATAGCTCTCTGCTTTTCATTAAGACACTGTGTAATCAGAAGTTTCTCTCCCACCTGCCAGTTGCCAAATAACCATTCTGAGGCTTAACATTAGTTATAAATTTTTGGCTGATGGCTCAGGTTTATTATTAGCTAACTCTTACATTTAAATTGACCCATTTCTACTGATCTAAATATTGCCACATGGCTGTGGCATTACCAGTCTGCTGGCATATTGTTCCTTGGGTGGCTGCTTGGGCAGCTGGATGGTGTTTCCCAGATTTCTCCCTTCTCCTAAATCTCTGCTTGGATTTCCTGCCTGGCTCTATCCTGCCTTATCATAGACCAAAGCAGCTTTATTCGTCAACCAATGGGAGCAACACATGTTCACAGTATACAGGACACCCTACACCAACTGGATCTTTCCCTTAAGTAGAGGCTTGCGTTTTCTCCTGTCTACAACTTTCTTGGAGTGGAGGTTATGGCACATATAGGGTACCTACCTTTGTAGGCGGGTGCTAGGATCTGAACTTCAGTCCTAGTGATTACACAGCAAATGCTCTTTACCATCAAGACATCTCTCCAGTCCCACATTTTTTTCATTTATCTATTTATTTACCTATCTATTTGTCTATTTATTTTTAACAAAATTCAGCCATTACATTGTCCCATCTTTGGGTAACAGATTGGGATAGGAAAGACTACTTAGTAGAAATAACTGTCTACAATTAGGCTTTTAAGTCTTTTCTATAACAACATTCTTACCTGCAAAATCATATGTGTCTGGATAATGGCCAGTTATTCTTTAGAATCATCCAAGGAATATATTATTCTAAAAATATAATTTTCAGGTTTCCATTTCTGAATTGATGAAATTAGTATCTGTAACAGGAGAAAGTTTCATTAAATCCCCCATTGGGTAGTCACCAATTCCTTCTCTCACATTACAAAATGGCCTCAGTTTTACTAATAATCTGTTATTAAACTTTGACTATGTCTTTTAAGTTTTTCTAGACTATTTAACTAACAATATGATGGTCTAAATGTTATTTCTAACATTAAATGACTATATATAGGTAGGGATAATGGTGTGTTAGGGTTTCTATTGCTGTGATAAAATACCATAACCAAAAGAAAAGCAACTTGGTGAGGACAGAGTTGATCTCAGCTTTACAACTCTCAGGTCATACTCTGTTAGTCACTAAAGGAATTCAGAACTGAAACTCAAAGCAAGAACATGGAGGTAGAGGCCATGGAGGAATGCTGCTTACTGGCTTGCTTTTCATGCATTGCTCCTCATAGCTTGCTTAGTCTGCTTTCTTATAGCACTGAGGACCACTAGCACAGGATTGATAGGCCCTACAGTGATCAGGGACCACCCATATTCATTATCAATCAAGAAAATGCACAACAGGCTTGCCCACATGCCATTCCTGTGGGGACATTGTCTCAACTGAGGTTCCTTGTTCCCAAATGACTCTAACTTATCTTAAGTTGGCATAAAACTAGCCAGTACAATAAATCATCCTTAATTAAGTTAGAAATGGTAGAGACTCCAGACTGTCATTCTCAGATTGATGATTGGAGTGGTAGAGTATAAAGAAGGGATAGGGTTATTTTTCTAAAGAATGGATTGATAAGAAAAAACACTTCCATAAACTAAAGACGAGGTGATTACAAGCAGGAAAATGGAAAATATTATATCATGAAAACTAAGTGAAGAACTGTCCAAAGAGAGAGTAACTATGGTAATTGAATGGTAGAATAAGATCAAGGAGTGTGTGTTGCTGGAGGGCTTCTCTCCAGGTTCCCCAAGCCCCGCAGTCCCACAATCCACTTATAAATTAATCACTCAGACGCTTATATCACTTATAAACTGTATGGCCATGGCAGGCTTCTTGCTAACTGTTCTTTTATCTTAAATTAACCCATTTTTATAAATCTATACCTTGCCATGTGGCTGGTGGCTTACCAGAGTCTTTACATGCTGCTTCTCCTGGTGGTGGCTGCAGTGTCTCTCTCCTCAGTCTTCCACTTCCAAGAATTCTCCTCTCTCCTTGTCCACCTCTAAACCCAGACATACTGCTTAAAAAAATGGTTAAGAGATTCTTGTGTCCCAAATCAGAACATCCCTCTGGTGTGGGACAGAGAAAAAACAGTATTTTTATTTAAAACAGGTTGATTATAAATGTGATCGCTTTCTAAAAAAGAAAAGGGGATATGATATAGATATATAGGAGGATATAGAGATGATAAGATAAAAGGGTAGATTAATGAACCTACTTTTAAAGAACAACTTGTTTAAAATGTTTTACATTGGTATAGATTTTAGTTTATGTTTAAAATGTTTTATATTGGTATAAATTTTAGTTTATTGATACAAACTTGAGGTTAATTTTGTTATACTGTATATATATATGTATATATATATACATATATATATATATTCTATTCTTGTTTGAGGTATTATGTTTAACTCATTTAAAATTGTAATGGATAATTAAAAATAGATTAATAATTAGTCATCTATGATAATCATATTTGTAGCCATGTTAGTTAAGTCTTCTAGGTATACATAGATATATTTCAGATAGATAGGTAATCTTCAAACACTTCATAGACCCAGAGAATATGGCATTTAAATAACTTAAAATTCTGTTGATGTGAGACACAATTGCTCCTGGCTGCACCAATTGATCCCGAGAGAATGTTGGGCTTCTAAGACATTTCCATTTGGAAGTTTGTCTTCTTGGCAAAAAATGGCCTACTGGGCAAAGAACTGCCCTTGCCTTGACGGCTGACAGTACAAATGCAATGCTGTCCTTTCTGGACAAGCGGGACACCAGGAAAGCGACCACTGTACTCTGCCAAGACAGGGTAAGATGGTCTCTCAGAATTCCTGCTTCTGAAAATGGTCTGTCAGATACTCTAGGCCTGTAGCCAATTTGAATGCACCAATGATTCTGAGAAACATTAGGTGACTGTCCAGGCTGCCAGCTGTCTTGGTCTACTCTTGCAAGATTCCTGAAAGTTGCTTGCATCCATCTACCATTTCTCAGGTACCATTATGTTCCTTCTCAGGTCTTTGATGAGATTGAAGACTAGCAGTTATAGTTACAACTTAGTATATATAATATCTTAGATAGAACATATTAAGTATTAGATTCAGGTTCTTTAGGATAGGACACCTTTGAATGATCTTTATAACATGCCATTTACCTATGCTCTAAACTTCTCTGGATTTTAGTATGTGTTTCTTGCTTGATATTGTTTGCATTGGTTGTAGTTACATCTTATCTAGGTCATTATCCCTCATTATTTCTGGACAATATTTGATAGCCATTCCTGTGTATATAGTCTTGTATTAGTTTAGAACTTTCTTATTTAGACAAAAGGGGGAGATGTAGTGGGTAGCCATTCCAGCTTGGATCTGGAAGTTCCAACCCCCATTGAGACTCTGGCAACTGTCACGCCTACGAGGCAGGGCCAGGGGAGGCGCCTGGAGACCCGAGAGCTGGATGGGCCAGAGCTCTCTCTGTGCGCTCTCTGTGCCGGGACGCTGAATGGTGAAGGCAGACTGTGCAGAGCTCTGGAGAACACCGCTGGACTGCGATACACCTTCCCCAGACCCTGCGACCTACCTATTACTTAATTTGTGAGTTATGCCATTAAATAAATATCCTTTTAACTACGTGGAGTGGCCAAAATAATTTCTCCAATATCTGGCACCTGCAAGTGTGAATCAGAGAAAAGTCCATTGAATTTTATGGGAGTGTGGGAAGGGGTGTGATTATGAAGCAAGCAACTGCATTTCTTGGAAATATTTTGCTACTAGTTATTATCAGAATCAGAAAATGGTCCAGAGCTCACAGTGAATGAAATTTTGGATCAATGGCTGTTCTGAGTATCTATCAAGAACAGAAAGTAGTGCCTCTATTTGCCCATGTTTATTAAAGGATAAATGCAGGGGATCATGACCAAATGCTTAAGCTGCTGTCACTTTCTACTGAACACAACACAGACTAGATTAATTTGGTCAATAAATATTTATTGAGCACCCTGCTATATGCCAGGTTTCAGCAACAGAGCAAAGAGAAAGAAATAGAGTCATAGTGGTTCCAGCTGGGGAAGGACTGTTGAGATAATACTGTCCATGGAAGGCTTCTCCATTTTTAATGTGCAAACAAACACCTGAGAACCTCGTATAAATGCAAATCCCAATTCCATTATTTTTGTATGGCAAGGCCAAGGACTCTGCATTCTCAGTAAACTCCTGAATGGTGCATTGCTGCCACAAAGTAGAGCACATTTGGAGTAGCAAGGGCAAGAGGGGTGAGAGAGACCTCTCAGAGTTGTTATACCTGAATGACTTTTCCATAATGTGTTCCCACTGCCAGAGGCTCTGATTCAGAAACGTGAATGATTTTAAATCTACTCATTTCTGGAAATACTAAGCTTCCCATCTCTCTACAGAGGAGGAGGAGAACAAATGGAGACCTTATGTGAGAGTCAAGTATATTTACAATTGTTAGGCCTCCTGAGGGGGTCCAAGAAATAACCATACCTCTCACCCTCAACTTCTGAATGAAGGGTGAAAAGCAAACCATGGAAAAGTTGGACAACGTATCTTATCAAGTTAGACTTTCCCAGGTTCAAGCCTAAGGTACACATGATGCTGGCTCAGGGCATATTGTCCCATAGGAGTAATGTGCTTGCCCTTAGAGGACATGTGATGCATGCTCACCTTGGGTAGCTAACTTCCAAAAGAAAGATAGGGAGAAATATACTAAGAATTCTTACTTTTGTTTGAGAACCAACCAGTGAGTGTCTCTTACTGGTAGGCTGAAAAGAAAGCTCAAAAAGAAGCAAGAAGAATTATTTCTCCAAGAGAGATGTCATAAAAAATGAGGAAGACTGGCTTTTTATCGCACTAGATTTAACATTCTTCTCCTCATGAACTGACAGCCACCCTGTGACAAGCTGGGCCATACACTAAAAATTCTGGGACAATTTTAAGTTGGGTGAGATACCTTTTCTTTTTTCCTTTTGTTTTTGTACTAGCTATAATTTAAAGGGGTGCTTGACAAATGTACTATTCAAGTCACCCTGAGGCATCAGAGTAGAGAATCTGACTCTGTAGATTTAAATAAGGCCTTTAGCATCTCCATGATGCTGCTCAGGGAGCCCACGAGCACATAACACAGCCTGGAAGACAGTCCTTTATTTTAAGACTCAAGTTTCCTTCAGCCTAAGATATGAGAAGGAAGACTATCAGTTGATTGGTCTTATCTTTGGCTTGCCACAGAATTCTTACATAAAATTATGCCTTAGTATTGCTGTCCTTACTCAATATTTAGAGGCTAAACCTTGCTACTCGTGACAAAGTAAATCTCAATTAGTCAAATACCATCCCTCCATTGTAATACTGTGCTGACTAGTTTTATGTCAACTTGATACAAGTTACAGTCATCTGAGAGGAGGGAAGTTCAATAAAGAAAATGCCTCCACAAGACCAGGCTATAGGCAGGCCTGTAGGGTATCTTCTTAATCAGAGATTGATGCTGGAGGCCACCACTTCTTGTGGGTGATACTTCTCCTGGGCTGGTGGTCCTTGGTTCTCTAAGAAAGCAGGCTAAGCAAACCATGTGGCAGAAGCTAGTAAGCAGCAATCTTCCACCGCTTCTGCATAAGCTCCTGCCTCCAGGTTCCTGCCCATTTTGGGCTCCTTCCTTGGCTTCCCTCAGTGAACTCTGGTTCAGGATACACGAGGCAATCAAAACTTTTCCTCTCCAAGTTGCTTTCGGTCATGGTATTTTGTAACAGCAATAATAACCCTAACTAAGACAAATACCAGCTAACAAACTGAGAGTCACAAGAGGAAATTTGCTAGTCCAGTCACATATGCAGCTGATTTCTAATCCTGAAATAGAATCCTATGTTAGTTTTTTGATGTTTCTCCCTTTCTGCTTCATCTTTTTCATTGGCAGACTGACTGTAAATTGTTTGCATATGTACTCTATAATATTGTACTGAACCAACACAATTGTGTTCTATCATAATCTCTATCTCACAATGAATGCTAGAGAATAATGTGGTTGTTATGGATGATGCTTACACTGATGCGGCTGAATGAAATACAATATGACTTATGTCAATATCCAGGTGAAGTAATAACATTGTTTACTTTCTTTCTTACTAATCCCTTTTGTATAAGGACAGGCATAGCCCAAATGTATTGAAGTTTAACCTGGAATCATATTCTCTCTCTCTCTCTCTCTCTCTCTCTCTCTCTCTCTCTCTCTCTCTCTCTCTCTCTCCTTTTAGAGAAGAAATTGCTAGCAAACCCTGATGTCCATCAGCCAAAGATGAAGAGAGCATCCACTTCTCTGTAATCAACAAGTTTTAGTTCACCAGCAGTGCTACACTGAGGAAGAATCCCCCACAGTAGTCTTCAGCCAGTAGACTTTAACAGTGACTCCTGGCATAAAGCATCATATCCCTCATCTTATTCTATGTTCACAAATATGTTAATACCGCATTTGTTGATTACAGGTATGATATGGGTGACAAGTTTTCCAACAGACCTTCAAAACCCACTCGGTAGTCACTTGTCCAATTGCTTCGGTCTTAGAGAAAATTGTACATTTAAATATTCATCATCATTGAAAAAAATGGACAGAGATATTCAGGGGAAAGTAGCGGTAGTATTTCTGTTTTAATGAGAAGACCTTGTATTAGACTGCATACAGGTCCATTAATGGTAAGTGCAGATGTTTTGACAATATTCATTTAATTTAAATCGAGAGATTTCATAATTCCTATTGTCCTATGCCTGATCGCTACTTAATCGTAATAGACTGGAGAAATTTACTGATACTCCAAAATTAATATATAATGAGACATCAAGTTAAAATATTAAGAAATTAAATGAGGAATGACACCACATAAAAGTTAATGTATTTAAGTAATAATTTATGCAATAGAGGCTTACAGAATTCTGAAATCAAGCTTTTACTAGCCTTCAAGATAGTTCCCACAAGTCTAAGGTCTCTAAAGTTTTGGGTTAAATTTCAAGTTTATGACTTACTATGTTTATGTTTTTGGTCAAAGGTATGTAATGCTCTTAAATGCATCTCACCTATATAAAGAGCTCTTGCCTACTAACATTTCATTCACCTGAACTTCAATTATTTTCAGGAAATGCTGTCAAAGGTAGATAATTTTAGATCTGTTCCCAGCCTTTGCTGTCAATCGTTTCTCAGCTCATTAAAGCTGGTTCTCAAAAACTCTCCTTTTGAGCCGCGCAGTGGTGGCGCACACCTTTAATTCTAGCACTCAGCAGGCAGAGCCAGGCAGATCTCTGTGAGTATAAGGCCAGCTAGGTCTACAGAGTGAGTTCCAGAACAGGCACTAAAACTACATGGAGAAATCTTGTCTCGAAAAAACAAACAACAACAACAAAAAACAAACAAACAAACAAACAAACAAAAAACCTCTCCTTTCACACAGGGCCAGGAAGCTGTCTTTTGCAGTCAGTAAATGCTCATATTTGTTTTTATAATAGCACTACTCTCATAAATATTATTGTGTTCCCCATTTGGAGAAAATCACAAATACTATGAAACATATTGAAGAGAGCCTGGTAGATGAATAAGAAAGGTGGAAGTGCCATTGAACTGAAAGCAAACTGCCTAGCTAAAGGCCTGCTGTGACTTGGTAAGACCATATCCTGCACTGTGGCCTGGGCAGGTTGGGGCGACTTCTCTTCAAGGACTGCTCTCATAATTCTTCTTCACATAGTGGATTGCTCATGCCTGCATTACCATTTCTCCTCAGATTGTGTTTCCTTCTTTTCCCTGTCAAAATTTTTCTCTTCTTCAGCACCACATGCTCATCACTGGACTATCTTACACGTGAGCAAAGGTTGGTACAAAGGCAGTCATATCACATGCAATAATAAAAGAAAATGGTAATAATGAAAATAATTATAAAATATGTGTAGCTTAAAAATCAAGTTTCTCCTTTAAGTTACCATGCTTTATTCAACCTCTCTTTAAGATCTACTTTTGCTCTGAAATAACTTTAGACTTATTTTTAAATTCACAAAAGTATCACAAAGAATTTCTACATTTCCTGTGCTGTTTTTCCTAGTGGTAACAACTTTGAAAGTATCAATACAATGATCTTGACCAGAAACCATTATTACATGCTACTATTAACCAATCTAATTATCACATTAAAACCTTGCCCCTTGTCCCTCTTCTCAGCCTAGAACTTAACTAGAACCTTGTATTGCAGTTATCTATCATGATTCCTCATTTTATGACAGTATTCCAGGTGTCTTCATCCTTCATGACTCAATAATTTAAATCACATTGGATAGGGGCAGGAAGATGGTCTATGGGTAAAGCGCTTGCTGTATAGGCATAGACACCTAAGTTTGTATGTCTGGGACCCATGTAAAAGCCACATGCAGTGGCACATGTCAGTAACCAAGTGCTAAGGAGAAGGAGATAAACAGAGGCCAGGGACAGCCAGTCTAACCATTCATTGAGCTCTATGCCCAGTAAAGACCATGTCTTAAAAAATTAGATAGAAAGCAATGAGGAAAGACACTTGCCGATGGCCTCCTGATTCCACAAGCACACACATGGGTAAGCACACTTGTACATACAAGTGGTCACATGTACACAACCATATAGCTGCATGTACATGTGTCCAATGTATTCAGGAAAAAAAACTGGATGTGTGTGTGTGTGTGTGTGTGTGTGTGTGTGTGTGTGTGTGTGTGTGTGTGTTAGACATCGGATTGCCTTTCAATTAGTGTCTGTATAATTTCTGTCAGGATTAGATATAAGTTCTACATTTTGAAGCAAATAATGTAGATATGTCTTATTGAAGATTAAAATTTATAGTTTTTAGAAACATTCAAGAAAATGTTTAACAGTTATAAGCAAGTTAAGAATATATAAAACTGTATAATATATGTATTCCTAATTATGAACAATATCACATGTATATAATAAATGTATTTTAAATTTAATTAAGGGTTTTATTTTATTTTTTAGTATATTTATATTACTTAAGACAATTTTTAAATTTAAATATATTGTGGCCATTTTCTTTCCCTTCCCCACATTCTTCCAGATCCATTCCTCATCCCTACAACCCAACTTTGGGTTCTTTCTCAAGAAACAAGGAAACACCCACAACAACGACACTTCCAAACCAAGAAAACCAAATAAAACCCCACCCCAAAACAAAACACAACACCACCAAACTGTAACCAGATAAAAGCATACAAAAATAAAAAAACCTGTGGAGTCTATTGTATGTTTGTTAATTACTCCTGAATATGAAGCCTGCCTTGGAGAGGTCAATATATCCAGTGTCACTCGTTGGAGAAAACTGACTTTCCTTCTCCCAGCAGGTATAAATGACAGTTCAGTTGTTAAACTTTACCCTAGTGGCTAGTTTTTCATTCATTCATTAAATATAAAATAGCCATATCTGATACAAGAGGATGTAAACAGTACATTTGAAGTCATTTGTACAGGAAAGTGCTTTTTGAACAGAGCCCCAAAAGCTCAGTCTTAAGACCAATAATTAGGAAGTGGAACCTCATGAAACTCAAAGGCTTCTGTACAGAAAAGGACACCATCTTTGAAGAAAGAGGCAACCTAGTGAATGAGAAAATACTTATCAGCTATACATTTGACAGAGGGTTAGTACCTGAGATATTCAAAGAACTAAAAATGAGAAAAATAATTAAACACCAAGAAAACAAAAAAAAAGAATAAAGACTAACCTTAAGAGAGAATTCTCAAAAACAGTAAATAGCCGAGAAACATTTAAAAATGTCTGACATCATTAACTATTGGAAAAATGCAAATTTTAAAATAATTGAGCTTTCATCTTATCCTAGTCAGAATGGCCAAGATTTATAAAACAAAGGATAGATATTAAGATAAATGGAATTTGTAGGTAAATAGATGTACTCAGAAACAATTATCCTGAATGAGATAACCCAGATGTATACAGACAAACATTGCATGTTTTCGATATGTGTGTTTCGTTTAGAATATCCGCAGAAATAAGGAACCACAGGTAAGGAAGGGATATCTCAAAGAAGAGGAAATACAGTATAGAGTGTATATTCTTTGGGTGCATCAGATACTGACTTCTGTCAGAAGTATAATTGATAAAGATTTTTCCTATTCTGTATGTTGCCTCTTTGGTCAAATGATAGTGTCCTTTTTGCACAGATGCTTATAAGTTTCATGATTTAGTAATTATTGATCTTCATGCCTGAGCTCCTGGGGTTCTGTTCAGAAAGTCCTTTCCTAAGTCAATGAGTTCAAATTATTCCCTACTTTATCTTGAATCAGATATAACTATTTTTCATATTCACAAGGAATAAAGAGATATTTCGAACAGGAGGATTAATGGAGTGAGGGATGAGAGAGCAGGGTAGAGGATTGCAAGGATAACTAATGCTATAGGCCTTTTGAAACACCATATGAAAATCTATTACTGTACAAGCTTCCTAATATAGATACATATGAAGGGAATTTAAAGGGTATTACTGTTACCATGTGATGGGAGAGACAATACCCCAGCATCATAGGTTATCAAAATGAAAAAAAATCATGTACCAGGGAAGGGTTACATAGTTTTAAGTTGTTCACCAAAAGGGTCCCATAGAATCCTCAAACACTGCAAAAAATATTGGTTACCCTCCACAACTTGACAATATGACCCTATTGCTGAAGACATCACATACTTATGACATAGAACATGGAAAGATCTAGCTGGTATTTAGCTGGGAGATTTACCACTACTAGCTAGTGTTTATGGTAATAGAAGATACTATATACACTACCGAAAGGGGAAAGTAGCTATCAGCCTCATCCAGATACAAACCCTGTGAACGGTAATAACAGCTTGCCTTAAATATATGCTCACTGGTACAATAGTGGCATGGATGTTAGAGGGGTAACCCACCACTTTTCATTGGATTTAAGGCTCACACCAAGAGGTTGAACCCATACCTGATACTGTTTATAAGGCCAGCAACTTGAGACTAGATAGGTCATGGGCTCTAGGGGAAATCCTACTACTATTATTCTGTTAAATGAACACAGCAATAAAAGGACTGTAATGGCATACTGCTATATCCGTAGATCAGTATGTCTCTCAACTCTCAGAGAAGTTGTTTTTGCATAGATAATAATTAACACTTGACAACATGTAGAGAATGAGAGACTCCAGTGTGCTTAACCATGAATGTGGTACCTTTATCACACACACACACCCTCCCTCAAATTTCAGGGACCTATGTAGAAGTTAAGACAGAAGGATTGTAAGAGCTAGAGGTGGTGAATGGTATTAAGATATCAACATTGTCCAGACACAACATGGCAGATGCACATATGAACTCACCAAAACTGTGACAGGATGCACAAGATTTAAATAATATAAAGCCAGACAAAATTCTAGCACAGAAGAGGGGAAGTGGGTACCAATTCGCATGCCTACACAAGAAGTTATTTGCAATATATAGCTGCTGGAGTGGTAATTTTTTTTTCTCTCCAGTAAATATGATACTGGGAATATCAACCACACTCCAGCACAGGCCCATTCTCAGAAGTAGCTGGCCAACACATATCAGACTCCAGGATTTTTTTAGTCACATTTTTATTTTGTTACTGTCTTTTTAAGAGAGAGAAAGAATATGAAATTAGGTGGTAGGAGAAGTTTGGGGATGGAAAAGAGTATAATAAAAATAAACTGTATTGAATAGGAAGAAGCAAAGTGCTAGAGAGGCCCACAGAAATCCACAAAGATGCCCTCACAATAGACAGCTGGCAATGGTCAAGAGACAGCCCGAACTGACCTACTCTGGTGATAGGATGGCCAAACACCCTAATTGTCGTGCTAGAAACCCCGTCCAATGACTGAGGGAACTGGATGAAGAGATCCATGGCTAGGCCCCAGGTGGAGCTCCGGGAGTCCAATTGGCGAGAAAGAGGAGGGTTTATATGAGCAAGAATTGTTGAGACCAAGGTTGGATAAAGTACAGGGACAAATAGCCAAATGAATGGAAACACATGAACTATGGATCAATGGCTGAGGGGCCCCCAACTGGATCAGGCCCTTTGAATGGGTGAGACAGTTGATTGGCTTAATCTGTTTGGGAGGCATCCAGGCATTGGGATCCGGTCCTGTGCTCATTGCATGAGTTGGCTGTTTGAAACCTGGGGCTTATGCAGGGTCGCTTGGCTCCGTCTGGGAGGAGGGGACTGGACCTGCCTGGACTGAGTCTACCAGGTTGATCTCAGTCCTTGGGGGAGTCTTTGCCCTGGAGGAGATGGGAATGGGGGATGGGCTGGGGGGAAAGGGAGGGGGCGGGAGGGGGGAGAACAAGGGAATCCGTGGCTGATATGTAGAATTAAATTATATTGTAAAATAAAATAAAATTTAATTTAAAAAAAGAAAGGAAACTAAAAGTGGCTGCAAGTGCCACACCAGGAACTTTTGTTGGGTACACAGAAAACTCCAGGAGGGCTTATAATCCAATGGGAAAAGCATACTTTAGCTGAGAAACCCAGAACGTAGAGATAAAATGTTCTTTGAAGTATTTCACCTCGAGATGTTTGAAAGAATAATAAAGAATAATAATAATAATAATAATATTAACCACTTCAAAAATAAAATAAAACAAAATAATAAAAAATAAATAAAATGAAAGATTGAATGAATGAATGAAAACCAACTATTAAAAAATAAACTATTAAATTCTCAAAGAATAAATTTAAAAATACTTTAGAGAAATTAAAAACCAAAAAGCAAAAAGAAAATTAATTACCTCTTATGATATATTTTAGATCATCCTTAAAACTTCAAAGGAATTTTCAAAATTCTATCTAAAGAATTCATTTCTTTCAAAATGAAGAAAATGTAAGCTTCTTCTTCCCTGGTATGTCCTAATCTTTGTTAATGAATCTGTTGCTTCTATTTCAGGAGACCTCATATTTGATATGTATAGCACATTTCCTGTCTTGTGTACTTCTTTGATCTACTAAATATAATCTAGGACAAGAAACATGCAACTTACATGGTGCCACATACAGAACACATCTAGAACTACGTATTGAATACATTATTTACTTATATAGTTTTTATTTATATAATGTCTCTTCTAGCAGTCTACCACACATTAGTTAAAAACAACTGGGAAAGTTTTCTCTTCATAATTGTATGTATACTCATGTTATATTGTTTGTTTTTTTTGTTATTATTTTCACTATGCCAGCAATAGTCATTAAGGGATTTTTTTTAAAGATAATTATTTAAAACTTGTTTTTTTTCTTCATGGCCAGAGTAGACTAACACAGCACAAGTTAACCTAGAGAAATGTGATTGCTGGTGAAATGTGATTTTATTAGATTACATCTAATTTTGCAACCCTTCTATGCCTGTGGTGATTTGAATGAGAATGGTCCCCATAGGCTCACATGTTTGAGAATGACCTCCTTAGGGTTATATGTTTGAAGTATAGGTCCCCAACTGGTGGAACTGTTTGTGAAGGATTAGGAAGTGTCCTCTTGGAGGAGGTGTGTCACTGGGGGTGGGCTTTGAGATTTCAGTTGACTTACATTCTCTTCCTTATGTTTGTGTCTCAAGACTTGAGCTCTCAACTACTGTTCCAGCGCCACACCTTCCTGCCTGCAGCCATGCTCCCCACCATGATGGTCATGGACTCTAACCCTTTGAAACTATAGGCCCCACATTAAAAGTTTTCTTTAGAGTTTTCCTTGGTCATGGTGTTTTATCATAGCAATAGAAAACTGACTAGGGGAATCCTTATTCAATTCTATTTCTTATCTTGATCAACATGATCTAGACTTTAAGATCTGAACCAGAACAATGTTAAAGCAAGTAATTCTGTCATAATATTAATTTATTTATATAAAATTTCAGTGTAATTTAACTAAAGTTCCAGCTGCCATTTGACCTTTAACATGCATATTAAAAACAAACAAACACAATCAAAACCAACCAAACAAACAAAAAGCAGAACACTGAGCTGGGGCTATAGTTCAATGATAGATCACTTGCCCAGCACAAAAAGCCCTGGATTTTATCTCTAGTACCCACCAAGGGAAAACAAAAAGCCCACATGTAGGGCTGTGTGGATCCCTTGTCTGTCAAATACAAGGTCCTGAGTCAACCCTCAGCAATGTAAAAATAGCAGCAACAAGTCACTTTCTTTCAGTACAGTGAAAATCTTCCTTCTCCAAGTTGGTCTTTCTCATAAATCCATTGGGTAAAATTTAAGTAGTTGTCATGGAAGGCAATGGAAATTATGAATAAGAAATCACATAGTAAAACCTGGTGCACACCAATGATATAACATAAAATTATAGCCAACCCTTGCAAAGCCATAAAGTTGTAATTACTGTCCTCTTTCATAGAGAAGAAAATAGGTTAGTTCAAGTTAGTTATAAATGCGATAACAAAATACAAAGCCCTGCTTTTATTATATCCATTATGTTAAATTGTATTCATACACATAGAATTGGTATATAGAAGTAGAAGCTGTAAGTGGAGGACTCAAACATCAAGATCTGTACATCTAAATCCAGAACTAAGGCTCTTGTTTGGCTAAATATGACTCCTGTATAATGTAACTCTTCTCCAGAGAACCATGAGTAGAGTTATAATATTAATGGTTCCTAGCTTCATTAGAAGAGGGATTTTAGTAGAGCTCTGGCTGTCAGTTGAAATCCCCTAAGCAGGGCAATAAATGTAAGGGCTCTCAATGTAAAGCCACAGACAGTGCTGGGGATGTTTAGAAAGGAGTGTGCCTGCCTACAGGTACTAAGGAAGTATCCTCCATACAGCCTCAGCCAGGTCAGTGATAGGAAATTTGGGCTCACTGCTTCACTGCTGCCTGCACTTCTGAATTTTCTTTCTTTCTTTCTTTCTTTCTTTCTTTCTTTCTTTCTTTCTTTCTTTCTTTCTTTCTTTCTTTCTTTCTTTCTTTCTTTCTTTTTCTTTCTTTCTTTCTTCCTTCCTTCCTTCCTTTCTCTCTCTCTCTCTCTCTCTCTCTCTCTCTCTCTCTCTCTCTCTCTCTCTTCCTTTCTGTGTATGGGGGTGTTCGTTTTATTTTCTTGATTTGAAGTGTGATGAAATCATTTTTTTATTATTATTGAAAATAGACTCTTCTCTCACACAATACATCCTGACCACAGTTTCCCCTTCCTCCACTCCTCCTAGCTCCCCACTCAACTCCCCTCTTCCCCAGATCTACTTCTCTATTTTTCTTCAGAAAAAAAGCATGCCTCCTAGAGACAACACCCAAACATGACAAAACAGGATCCAATAAGACAAGACAAAAGCCCTCATATCGAGTCTGGACAAGGCAACCTGATAGGAGGAAAAGAGTCATAAGAACAAGCAAAAGAGTCAGAAATGCACCTGCTCCCACTGTTAAGAATCCCACAAAAACACCAAGATAACAGCCATTACATATATATTGGGGAGTTTGTTAAGGCAACTCCACGTAGTTAAAAGGAGGTTTATTTGGGGGTAACTAACAGCCAGTAAAGGGGTTGGTTACAGGATCTGGGAGAGGTGAGGTGCAGTCCAGTGGGGTTCTCTGGAGAACTCTGCTCGGTCTACCATCCAGCATGCAGGATGAGAAGGAACCAAGAGACCTGGCACATCTGGATCTCGGGTCTTAAGGGCTCCCATCTTGGCCCTGCCCCATGGGCAGGTCATAGGTAGGTGTGGCAGTTACTGGAAGCCTCACTAGGGGCAGTACTTCTAGGTCAAAGATGGAACTACCTACTACCCATATAGGCAGAGACTTGGTACAGACCCATAGAGGCCCCATGTCACTTCAGTCTCTGTGAGCCCAAGTGAGCCATGGCCATGTTCTCTGGGTGTCCTCCATCTCCTCTTACTCCTACATTCTTTCTTCACCCTTTTCAGCAGGATTCTCTTAAGTTCTAAGGAGAGGGATCTGATGGAGACCTCCAATTAGGCTCTCTTTGAATAATACCTGGCTGTAAATCTGCATCTGCTTCCAACTGCGGCCAGAGGAAGTATCTCTGATAATAACTGGAAAAGGCACCAATATCACTAGGAATCATTTAACTGATTTTTGAATTTCATTGTTGCTGTTGTTGTTCTTGTTGATAGTCTTGTTTGGTTCTACCCCAGGTCTCTGGGATACCCAGTCTCCAGTTCCAGGGCATCCAGGCAGTGTAGGGTTTAGGCTCCCTCTCCTAGGGTGGACCTCAAGTTAAATCAGACACTGGTTGACCACTCCCATGAGTTTTGTGCCACTATTGCCCCAGCATATCTTGCAGGCAGGACAGATTGTAGGTCTAGGGTTTTGTGGCTGGGTTGGTGTCCAGGTTTCTCTTTTGGCAGCCTTCAGAGTACCTTCCTGAACCAGAGACTAGAATATAAGAAGAGGGAAGGCTCCATGTAGGCACCAGCTTGATCTCTCTATGGTTCAATGAGCTGTGTGGTTGTTGTCCTCGGCAATGTCATCCCCCCCACCCCACCCCAGTTAGTCTTTGGAAAGGGAATCTTTTCTCTAGTATCAAAGAAGCCAGAAATTAGCATCTTTGCTAGGAAAATATTTATTTCTTCAAACATCATATATACCAATAAAGTGTGGGTGTGGGCCACATTTGGTACTCTATTCATGGCCTCTGTGAATATTATGAGGAAAGTCTTACCTGGAATCATTACTAACTCCCATTAATCATGGGGAAAAGTTATTAAAGTCAGTAGTAAAATTCACATCAGTTTAGTTTGATATACTGTCTCTTGAGCATAAATAAGCTTGACCTTGTTTCTTAACTGTGTGACAGATGCCAGCCAATTTCCTTGGTGGTCAGTTGGGTGATCACATATGCCCACAATTCAGCTGGTCAGACTTACTTTCAGTATTCATCAACTTTATCCTGGGTTTGCTGAGCTTTCTATTACCATTCACTCTGTCCAGTCACCCAAGACATCAGCCTTTATTCATGCTTTCCATGCCAAATCCCAAATCTACCTCCTTCAAGCATAAATGTTCCAACTAGTGAAAGTTGAAGAGTGATGGGCATTCTTTGTTTTAAATAACTTTACATCATTTCTTGCTAATTTCACTGATGGACTCCTGATTAGTTTTGCTGCCCCAAGCTACTTCACTGGATCTTTCGAGTCTCTCTCTCTCTCATCTTTCTGTGTCTTATCACATTTTCCTTCTTCCTATAAGAACCAAAAATTAATTATCCTAGTGAATCCTTTCTCTTGTCTGACCCTTGTTTTCAACTTCCCGCTATGGTGCTTATCAAAGGGCACTTTTTTTTTTTTGAAGATTTAAGAACTTTATTCTTTCAATATATAAAAATAAATAAAACAGTTCAATTTTTAGGAGTATCACAAATACAAGAAGGTACTGCTATCATTATTCTAAATAACTGGAATAAATTAGTTTCTTGTTCCTCCATCTTCTAATTATAATGGCAAAGTGAAAATTAGGCTGATATTAAGTTGGACTGCAGCATCACTGTTAGGATAGACACATGAAGAAAGCCATTCCAAAGGATGCCGTGGGTGGGACATCTACTGCATTTTGCACTCGGGCCCATCTCTTCCTGAGGAGGGCTGACAAAGGTCTGCCCTAGGATCCACATTCTCTACTTCAGCAGCTGGTTCCTCTGGGCACAGTCCTAAACTGGAGTTATCAAAATAGCGAATCGGATGGGGTGCTGGTAAAGACTTGGACCGGTTATCAAAAAACCAGGATTTTGGTGACTCTTTTGGCACAGGATCCTGGAACTTCCGTTCCCTGCACCGAGAAGGTGTGCGCTGTCTCCAAAGGGCACTTTTAAATGAAGCGACTCACCTCCATAAGAGGAATTATAGTTCCGAGGATGAAATTCTTTCCTTTATCTTTGCTTATTTGTATTTTGTTTTGAGACAGAGTCTAACTGCCTGTCCTTAAACTTGCTATGTAGACCAAGCTGGCCTGGAACTCACAGAGATATGCTTGCTTCTTCCACTGCTTCCCAAGTGCTGAGATTAAAGGCATGTATCACCAGACCTGGCTAACCTTCCTTCCTTTATCTTTTAAAGTTTATACAATGATGCTTCATTCTGAGTATGCCTTAAGATTACTTTATGAAGTATGCTTGCTCTTACAATCCACTCAAAAGCAAAAGCTATGATTCTTAGTCTCCTAAAAGGAAACTAAAACTTCTTCCTTCCTGCTCAAGGTTTTAAGAGAAGTATCTTTCATTTTGGAAAACAAAACGAAACAAAAGCAGAGGATTCCCAAAGATGTTAGAAAATTTGTATGTACTTTCAATTGGCTTCTTCTAATGTTAAAATCTCACCTGACCATGGTGTATTTATCAAAACTAAAAATGCCTTTGGATTTTACTTATTTTTCCATTAATGCATTTATCTATTTCAGTACCAAATCCAGTACACTGATATGCTTTTAGAGAATTATTTTTAAAGAAGTTGCTGATTCATAAAAGTTATTTCAGCATAAGGTTCTGAACCTGAAGTCCATCATCATTTCTACTTTATGACTTAAATGACTGCTGCTGTCATTCATGAGTAGCTTTTACAGTAATAGGAGATGTGGTAACTTTTAAACATATGATTCCTCCCTTCTTTCAGGTCCATAGACTCTAGTCAAGCAAGAATCAGTCTCTTTGGGTCTGTCTCTCTGTCTCATTTTTCTCTGTCTCATTCTCTCTGTCTCTCTCCTCTCTGTCTCTGTCTCCTCTCTCTCTCTCTTTCTCTCTCTCTCTCTCTCTTTCTCTCTCTCTCTCTCTCTCTCTCTCTATATATATATATATATATATATATATATATATATATATATATATATATATATAACATGCCTGCAGTAATTTTTCTCATACATAAACTGACCTGAGAACCATTTTCTAAAGTAATCTTGCCATTAATTTCTAGTAGAGAATAAAGCCAAAGAAATGTTAGGCAGCGCATTTACTAATGGACTCTTAAGCTAGAGAGCAGTTTGGGGCTGTGTAGGCTGAAACTACCACTCCTGTAGGAATCATCTACAAGAGCTGTCCCAGACTCTACTTCCAAGAGCATGTGGAAGACACCCTTCCACAACTTGAAATCTCCAACTTGAAGGAGATGGTGATGCTTTATCCTGTGTCCAATCATCCTTGGGGTGACACCCTCAACCATTTTGAGCTGTTCTTCCCTGTGAATGGAGAACTTCTCACATCCAGTATAGCAGGTCCAGACTTCCTGAAAGTCTTTATATCTAAATTGCATTTTGCTAGTCAAGAATTTCAAGAACTCTAGTGGTTTAATAACAAGTTCCTCATGGGTTTTCTACAAAACTTGCTGTGGTAGGCAATGCAGCTTTAGTCACAGGCTTGCTGGCTGAAGTGATTTTTTTTTTTTGTTTGTTTGCAGAGGGTAGTGTGCTGAGGTAAGGTGCACACCCTAGTGTGAGATTTTAGACAGGTTGAACAAGTTTGACAAGTTTGAAGGCTGTCTCACTCATTCCCAACTGAGAAAGGACATTCCTTCCCAGCTCATGTCTGATGAAATCAGAGACCAGTAGGACAGCTCAGAAGGTTTGCCTTGTCATTAAAAAAAGGCCCTTCTCATTCACTAAAGAGTCAGATCGACATGCTGACGCTGTGTGCTGCTGGAATTCTCATCTGCCCCCGCCCCCCAAGAGGAGTCTCTTGGAAGATTCAGAAACTATGATGACAGAACTTTGAGAGCATGCAGTCACGTTTGGGCCAACAGCAGACACATAAGATAATGTGGTCTCATAAGATTATCATGCCCATAAAATTTTTCTTCTACTGGTGACACTGTAACCAGTGTTAAAATCACAGCACAATGTGCTGCTCAAGGATTGTGGAGAAACTCATATTACCTACTGTGGGGCCCATATGAACATTCAAAATCATATATGTAATACAATTAGAAATTAGAAATGAAATATCATAGTAAGTACACCTTTGATAATAAGCTTTATTGTTAGCGTGTGCTTCTACTTTAAAAATTGGTAACCGTCAGAGAGTATGCCATGGGACAGCAACACACCTCTGTGGCCCCATGTCTGCCACTTCACAGGGTGGCATGCAGAGGCCACCCTGAGTGATTGGTCTTCACCATAGGGTTTGGTGTGAGCACACAGCATAGACATTACTAGAAGGTACAAATCTCAAGACTGTGGTATGTGATGCTTGATGGTATTTCAGTAGAAAGAAGGACAATATCTTCTTGTTATAGACTCTGAATATACATTTTCGTTCCATTTTGTTTTTATGTTATTCAAATCTATACTAACTGTTTTAGTGTAAAATATAACAATCTTATCCAAAAGTTAAAACATGGTTACTAAATTAGATTTACTATAGACTCGATAATGAAATCTATTATGAGATTAAAAACTAGAAATTAGAAAGCATGGAGCACATACAGTTGCTATAAACTGACACGGGTAACCATCCTATGTATTTCAATGTCTAAGTTACAATATGTTGAGCTGCACAGGATCTATTCTGAAACTGCTGGAAAGCTGCCGCTCTCCTGTGTGATGCTTGAGGAACAGCAAGAGCTGAACCATAGTGTGAAAGGCCCTGACTACTAAGCACAGTCTACTCCCTGCTAAGCTAAATGACAATGTTCCCTTCTGTTCCCTACACTCCACATCTCCACTGCTCTACACCCCTTTACTCAATGCACTCAGGATCTCTCTTGTTTTTCTGTAATACCATCCCATCCAAGTTTCCTTGGGAATCCTTCAACTGTTTAATTTTATAAAAATATGACTTGTTGGAAAACAGGGCAAAGCATAGCGATGATTTCCTCAAGTTTTTACCTGCAGAGACTCAGATGGGACCTGTCTCTGGAGTCTAAGCAGAAAGAAAGAATTCTGTGCTCCCAATTCTCCTTCAATATTCTGTTGGCTTTGTATCCCTTTACTAGGCTCAGCAGGGTGCAGTGTTCCTTGTGCAGTCTTATCTTTAAGTGTCTCTCCAAAGCCTTAACTCCTAAGATGCTGAACCTCCCTCTAGTCTGTATATATAACAAAATAACAAAGCTTTAACAAAGTGAATGAAAAATATTCACAATGGTTTTTGTCTTGCAGCTCAATTTCCTGTTGCAACACAGCTGTATCCATAAGCAGTCTTTCTTCCCAGAAAGATATGATGCACTTCCTTTGTGCATCAGATGGCCTTCTGGTTGTTCTGTTCCCAGGAATCCTTAATCTGCGGTCCAAGCACATTAGAACAGCTGTGAGTAAGGCTCAACACAAAATCTAAACTTACTTAAAGCATAATGAGATTTGTTTTTTATTCAGTTCCACAGTTCTCAGGGTGTGAACTTTGTAGATGACAATGTTGTGTCACAATGTCCAGAGAGTAGACAAATCTGACAGATTCTTGGCTGTGCTTTATTTTCCACTCCCAATCATCATCCACTTCTCGTCTCTAAACATTCTCTTCCCACTTGTGTTTTTTATGAGTTATACTAAAGCTAAGGAAAACTTTACTTCATTTTCTACTTTTCTTCACTTTCTACTTATCTACTCCTCCACCTCCTTCTTTTCTTTTTTTCAAGACAGGGTTTCTCCATGAAGTTTTGGTGCCTGCCCTGGCTCTTGCTCTGTAGACCAGGCTTGCCTCGAACTCACAGAGATCTGCCTGGCTCTCCCTCCTGAGTGCTGGGATTAAAGGTGTGCGCCACCACCGCCCGGGTTCCACCTCCTTCTTAACAGATGAGCATCAACAGTCTGTCCGTGGTTTCACCTCTTCCATTTGTCCCCATTCTGTTGCAAACTGGCGCACTCATCTGCAGTTCACTCAGTCTACTGACTCTGAAGCATCACTTCATCTCAGAGCCAAATCCAACCTTCCCTTCACCTTTAGCTCTATTTCAGAGCAATAAAACAATTGACTAGAAAGAGCATTTATTCCATGAGTCTTTCATTTTCTTCTTTGAACATTCCCTTTCAGTACATCCATGAACTGTGAACTTCTTAGAACTTACTTTCTGGCTCTGGTCTTACAACCCTTTGATTTGGGCTTTCAATATGTCTGCCCTTTCTCATATTCACAGCACATGGTTCATATATGAACTACTTTTAATAATAAGGTCATTAAAATGTTCATCTAGATGGGCAAAGAAACTACAAAACTAAAGATTTGAGCTAAATAGAGGGTTTATTCCTCGTGTAAAAACAGTAAGTCTGGTAAGTTTTAAATTTCTGGTAATTTTATCTATCTTTTGTATGCTTAGCTAAGATAGATAGAGCTTGGGCACCCTTTCCACAGTGCAAACCAAAAATATATAAAGGTGCATAAGCAGAAACAAGGAAAAGATTTAAGTATGAGGCAGACATTTTCATAAATCTTCATTAGACTTCTAGTTACATTTTACTGACTTTAATTGTGTTATTTGCCATATCTAATTGGGAAAAGCATCATGACAATGGATGTAGAAATGTATATTGAGTGCTTCAATCAATAATATAATATAGTAATTTCATTATCATCAAAAATCCAACAGAAACTGACACAGAATGGAAGGTTGTGTCATCTAGACACAAGAGGGAATCCACTCTCAGGGAAACTCATCAATAGGACTGTCTACACATGACTGGAACAATTCCAATACCAGTTCACACCCTAAAATAGATCAGGGGAACACCCACAGTTTCCTACACCTAGATGAAGAAGAGCTACAAGCAATTATCAACTGCAAAAAGGGAAAATAGTCTTTCCTAGGGATTTATTGATTATCCAATATATAGTTGCCAGTCCTGAAAACACACAAGTGACACTAAACAGACTCAGTAGGGGTGTGTGTGTGTGTGTGTGTGTGTGTGTGTGTGTGTTTGTAATGATAATAAATTAAAGAAAAAGAGGTATGGATATGAGAGGGAACAGAGTGGGGACACAGGAGCATTAGTAAGGAGGAGAAAGAAAGAGGAAATGATAGATTTTAATTAAATTCAATAAAATAGAAGTAAAAAAACCTTAATTAACATGGAATTAAAAGAGCAAGAACAGCTGGACATGGTGGTATACACCTTTAATTCTGACACTCAGGAAGCAGAGGCATGAGGATTTCTGTGAGTTCAAGGCCAGCCTGCTCTACCGAGTGAGTTCCAGGATAGCCAGATCTACACAGTGAAATGCTGTCTCAGAGTGAGAGAGAGAGAGAATAAAAGAAACTGTGGCTATTGTTAGTTTTCTTTTGCTGATCTCACTTCAAAGCCTGGAACCAGTTACTGACAATTTTCTTTTTTCTTTTTTTTCAATAATATATTTTATTTAGTCTCATATATCAAAAAGATTATAGGAAGGTGATAATTATAAAATTTTAATCAGAATTTGACATTTTTCTTATTGTCTTCAAAATTTAGTTTTTACATCACATGAAATATATAAATTTATACTAGTAATTATGTTTCAAGTTCTCAGACAATTTTCATAGGTTCTGCATCTATAGAGTGAGTCAACTATAGCTCCAAATTTTCATAGAAACTTACTCCCAAGACCCAAAGGGGCAGAGGAGAGAGGGTGTCTATGAGTTTGATGTAAGGGTGGTCTACGCAGTAAGCACTAGATTGACCAAGGCCACATAGTGAAACCCTGTCTCAAAAAATAGAGCAAAACAAAAACAGAGAAAAGTATGCTCATACTGAACATATAGAGACTTTTCTTTGTCATTATTGCATAAATAATATAGTACAAACACTATTCACATAGCACTTATATTTTATTATTTATGTAAGTAAACTAGAGAATAACTCAGAGTTCATGGGAGAATGTGTCCAAGTTATACACAGGTACTACATTTTGTTTTACATAAGGGACTTGAGCATCCAAAGACTAGTGTACCCCTAGGAAGTCCTGGAGCCCATCAGCTATAGAGTGATGACTTAGCTCTCAGAAGGCATATCCATGTAATCCAGTATGACCAATAAGAGGAAGAATGCTACAAGCTGGAAAAAAAATGAATTTCTGCTAAACCCCAAATAAAGCTCTCTTATCTTCAGAGGAGAGGCTTGGAGTTATGCCATCTACCTTGATCACTTCCAGGTAAAACTCATAAGAAGTAGAAACCGTTATCCTAAGAAAGTGTGCAGAGAGGGATTTTCCAAAAATAAAAATAAATAAATAAATAAATAAATAAATAAATAAATAAATAAATGGCTCCTGAGTCACTGTTTAATTGTCAGGCCACAAACCCAAAGTTGTTTCCCTTCAGATTTCTGGTCCTGAAAATGCTGGTCACCTTTAGGCTTTGTGCCTTTATGATTTGTCCAAAAAGCCATTATGAGGTATGTTCAAAAGCATTTGAAAGAACCATGAAATGCTCTTATACATCATCTACTTGTTTCTTGTTTGAGCTCTCTACCCTTTAAACTCTAGGCTGTGTACTTAACAGAGATCTGGCCTGTCTTTGTCAGTGTGTACCCTATATTATTATAACACCATCTCATATATAAAGAAATTTCCAAATAAATGTAAATGACTGAACTTGATTCTATTTTTTAGCATCCTTAGGCCAATGAAATTGATAGACTAGGACACTATAAGAACTGGTAGTCTCTGACCCTTTCTTAAAACATTCCACCTTCTTATTCTATTAAAGGACTTTTATAAATTGTCACTAGGAGCAAGTTTTTTTGTTGTTGTTGGTTTGGTTTTTTTTTTTTGTTGTTGTTGTTTGTTTGGTTGGTTTTTTTTTGGTGGTGGTGGTGGTACTGGGTTGATTTTGTTTGTTTGTGTTTTGAGACCTACCATTCTAAAAACCTAGTGAAAGCTTGAGTTTTGACCTGGGGGCCACTAGCTATAGAATCAGAGATAGCAAAGAGAAGCATGGCAATGTAGTACTATAACCATAGCAACTGGAGAGGCTGAGGCAGAAGAATCACCAGTTCAAGGCCAATCTGTGCTATATAAGCAGACTCTGTCTCAAAGAAATGATAAAATATATTCAATACTTTATGTTATTTAGATGAATACATTTAAACCATCAACATGTAATCAATTAAAAGTTATGGAGATGCTGATATTCTGTGCCCAGCAATATAATGTGTTTTATGCTTACAGTTATCTTAATTTAGACTAGTCATAGTACAACTGTCCAATAACCAAATACTGCCGAGTTTCTTCTATGTTAGATGGTGTATATATACATTAATTGAGTCTGTACAAGATATCTCATTTTCTGAACACCTCGACATTTATATTGTAATCAAGTAACTAAGAAAAACTTCAATGTATAAAATGTTTTATTTAGCAATGAAAATGCACATAATAGAGAAATGAGTTACCTTTTTCTTGAGGAGAAGACAGTATAGACAAGTACATTTGTAGAAGGTAGATCATTGCATAAGCCCTACAAAATGCTGTAGAGGAGAGATAAAATGGTATTATGGGGGTATTGGGAGAGACAGAAGGTGGTTACACAGAACTCAAGAGGACAGGGAGCTGTTAGAAATCAGACAAGTGTGTGATGGAGAGAGGGAGATTCCATGGGAGGAGCATCAACTAAGAGTAGAATAGATCCCCAATGTGTGGTACCATAGGAGGTGAATATGAGCGGGGAGCATGGCTGTTGACAAAAATAACTCTGCTATGGGAAATCAGGACACTAAATAGTCAGCCTACACAGTACTTCCCCTCCTCATCTTTTGTATCACATAGAATGGCATCATCTTTATAAACAAGGCTTCTATTCTTAATGTTCTCTACACTTTTTTAAACCTAGTTCTACAGAAAACTTAGACCATGAACCATACCTATTGTTATTTTAACTTGTCTTAGGCATCCCACCATTCTTTTTAGGAAAGCAGATACAACATACAACTTGCGTGTTTACCAGAAAATAATACATAGTTTTCAAATAATAGGACTTGTTAATATCATTTATTTGCATTCATCCTAAATTTACCTGGTGAGTGAAATGGCTGTCTCTACTGGCTTATTAGCATTATTCATTCTTATTAGTAGTACATATTAAGTGTAAATAGTAATATGTTTCATATGATAACTCCCTACACATATGTAACATACTTTAATAATGTCTGCTGTCTATATCTTGTCCTTGTCTTCTTATACTTCTTCCCACAATGCCTCATCTAGTGGTGTCCCTCTATTTTCATATTTTCTTTCTATTTTTTATTTCTGTTATGTAAGAAAACATGATATTTGTCTTTCTGAGTTTGATTTATTTCATTTAACATGGTGATCTCCCTGTGCATCCATTTTTCTGCAAATGACACAATTCTACTCTTCTTTATGGCTGAATAATAATCAATGGGCACAGATACTATTATTTGTTTATTCATGATTACATACACACACACATGCACGCACGCACGCACGCACCCACACACGCACACGCGCGCACACACACGCACACACACACGATTCTATAACTTAGATATTGTGATTATTGCTACAGTATCAGTGCTAAGAGTTGTGGTGTCTTTATTACACAGATGCCATGTCCAGCATGCCTCCGGTAAGGGACCTGACTGGGGGTGAAGAATGGGAGATAAACATAGAGATACACAAAAAAGCTGGAATCGGGTGAACTGGGCCCTCTGTTAGAGAAACTTCAGCTTCCTCCCTTCCCCAAACTCAGTGTGCTTATTGGATACAGCTGAACAAGGAGGTAGGGTCATCCATACACTTAAGGAAGCAGAGTTTATACTATATTGTTGAACTGGGCAGGCAGGTTTAGCTAGTCTCCGTAGGAGCAGTCTCCAAGGGAACAGTCGTCAGGCCATTAATACCCAGGGGAGAAAGCTATGGTGGATGTTTTCTGCATACATTGTCACATTCTCACTCAGAGCAGAGGAAGGCATTGCCATTCCTCTGAGCTTCACTTCAGAGCATGGAGTGGAAAGAAACGCTCTCCCATTTTCTCATGTCTCTGAGTCTGTGGATCTTGGCATGGCTATGCGCATGTCTAAAAATGCACAGTTCACTTAGGACTTCACTCAGGGCTTGCGCCACTCCTCCCCAGACTTTGATTGTTTTAGGTTTAGGGACTCAGGAATGGAGCAGCTGACATAGCAATGCTGTGAAGACAGATGGCCACAGAATTTGCCCTAGATGACTAGCAGCAGGTCAGAGGATCTGAACTCTGTTTTGATCTTTTTTTACTTCCTTAATTGTGGACCACACAGGGTGTTGCCCACACCATTTCCATCATCTGCGATCATTTGAAACTCTACAAATCCCTGGGGAATTATGGATTACTAGATCACCACTCACCTTATAATCACTAAAAGAACACTATGAAAATAAGTATTCTAAATTATAGTGTACTCTGTTTCCATGTCAAACTAATACGCCTTCTCCCAAGCTCTCTATTTAAAAAGAATGTATCTCATAGACAGTGAAAAAAAAATCAGAAAATTGAATAGTTGCTTTCATAGATTTGTCTTCATTAACTTTCCAATCAATAATTTATAATCCTGATATGCCTACGTAAATGATATTCTCCATCTTAGTGTTTATATCAGTCAGAAAACACTCTCTATTAACTCTGCTAATGATTACTTAGCCTTGCTCAATGATAAAGTCAAATCCCTTCCTGGATACATGGGCAATTTAATCTAAAATGTTGAACTCCTTAGTCATTTCTGTAGCCCATGTGAGGTATTTCTTCTTGTTATAAAGCAGGGACAGTATCAAAGGTGCTTCTATTTGCAAAGTAAAATATCTTGAATTCCCATGTAGCTTAAATCGACAAGGGAATAAAATAACATTTATGGCTTAAAATATGTTACAGTGCTACACAGCAACCCCATCTGTAACTTTTTCTTGATGAGAAAAGAACATGCTACTAACGAAGAGTTCAATTATTTTTATTTTGAATGACTGGAATTGGTTTATTTAATTCTGTTCCCCCGTGGAACACACAAGTAATGGTAGTCCCTTCATCTTAGTCCTCAAGTCTTCTTGACATAGGAAGCGAGTGAGTAACATGAACAATCTGCAAAATGAGACAGCATACACTTCAAAAACCCATTGCCATCTGTAACTATTCTAACTCTGGCATTTAAAGCTGTTCAGCCGAGTCAGACTCCATGAAGAAGGGACAGGATGACTTGCATATTCTACCGACTCCAGGACCAGCTGCTCAGAACAGCTGTTAGCGGGAGCTTTTAAAAGGCTCATTTCTGACAGATTTGTGTGGCTTTTCCCCTTGGAATTGAAAATGTACAAATGAAGACTTGGATTTTAAATGGCAATCGAATAAATGTCAAAGATCAGTATGGGAGAGAGAGAGTTGGAGGACTCTGAACTTCTCTTGCCAGTCTGCACTGTTGTTTCACCTGAGAATGCCCTGGGACTGCTTTGTCAAAGAACTCATCTCACCCTTTAAGCAGAGATATGCCAGACAAGCAAGAAATCATTAAAAAGTAAAATGAATGTAGACCATTAGGAAAAAATTCTATGCCACACACACCTACAGAGGGGGATATTGGGTAAGATTATATCAGTCTTATTAAAACTGATGAAATGTCACAAACTTTCTTATTTTCTAATGTAACTAGGTATCTTATAAAACACAGAATGTAAGTCATATGCAATATACATTAATATTTCAGAAAGTTATAATAAATATTTATGAAAGGAAGATAATTCACTGATTGGAATATATATACAACTGAAGAGAGAATTTTCCAATAGCCTTGAATGACTTAAGGTCAGCAATAATCCAAAGGTAAATACCATTTCAAACACACCTAAAAACACCCCCAAAGTGCCCCCCACTCAAAGGGCTCCCTGTGAGTGCTGCTGCCTAGAGACTCCATTGAATGACAACACACAAAGGAGCTGCTAAAGGTAATTGAAGAGCTTCTTCTGGGAAAGGGGAATGAATTACAATGTGTTCCCAAGTTAAACGACTAAACCAGAGCAACAGCAGTGACTTGGAGGGTTAAAGCAGCATTTCTAAGTGCCCTATTTCTAAGTAAATAAGTTCTAGTTTTGATAGAGTCCATTTCAGTGCTATAACTACAATAGTCATCAAGATTCCATTACATATCATGAACTCTGACAAGCAATAATGTTATAAAAATGACATATAGTCACAGAGAGGGAAGAAAGATAAGATTTCAATCACCTTGATAAGAATACAGTCATCTAATACATGTATAGGAGGAGATTTTTCTTCAGAACTATGAGTGCAGGTGACATTTTAGTTAAGGCCTTACACAACCACTGAGATTTTGAAAGAACTGAGACCAGATATTCCAGGGAGGTGAGATAGGGCTTGGTGTATAGATGCATAAATGGAAAGAGATTCTGATTTGTTTTGAGAATGATCCATGGTGACCTCAAGATTCTTTTGTAATACGTATGGCCTTGAACTCCTATCTCTGTCTTCCAGGTGCTGGGGACTGGAGCCATGTGGTGCCCTCAAGCTCAATGCACTGTTGAATGCCAAGCCTTGGAGAAAGTGTCAATGGTAGTATGGAGGGACATTGACAGTTTAACTTATTTAAGGAATTACAAGATGAGGCTTGATGACTGAAAGATGATGAAAGCCAAGCATGCTTAGGCTATCTCAAACTCACAGAACTAAAATATCTGCTTTCAACATTCAAACTCAAACTTAGGTCTCTGTCACCTCTTCTTAGAATAACTTTTGAATTACTTTCTTCTACCATATGATGTAAACATTTGAAACCCCAAAGGGTATGTTGGGCTTCTTACGTTATGTTCCTGTTAGTAGTCTAGTCAGGCTGAGTGGGAAAGCACAAATTGTCTGGTCCCCACAAGGTTGTAAAGGTCTGATCTGCACATGGAGGCTATGACTCCCTGGCAATAGGTCACAAACAGATCTAAGACATGTGGCCAGAGCTATTACCTTGGTAACGACTTCCTGGTAATAATTGATACATTTTATAAGATTGAAAAAGAGACAAGGATGTAAAGACAAATGCAAGGTCATTTCAGACAGAATCTAACTGTGTAAATCTTCCACACAGCACACTAAAGGGCATAGCATTTATTCTCCCATCGTGAGGGATTATGTGAGGTACCTAGATAGACAACTCAATGATTAGGTCTAAGCTTTGGAAAGAAAATGCTGATAGCTTGAAGAAAATTTAGTTTGATACTAACATGGAGACTTGATTAAAAAAAAAGATAATAAAAAGGTAAAAACATAGGTCTGAAGGAAAATTACAGACACAAATGAGAGTTTTAAATGTAAAGGAGAAGTTAAGAGAGTTTTGTTTAAAGAGAGTGAAGAAGATTCTAAGTCCTCACTATGTGGTGTCTTCTCTCTTGATTATGAAAGGAATGATACCTTTGGATGGGAAACACTGCAAAATTGGAATTTGTCTGAAAGTCAAGGAATAAAAGCATCATATTTAACTATCCCACAGGATTCCCCCATTGATTTAGTGTAGAGAAAGATAATGAAGGAAAAAGAAACATTAGAGAAAAGCAATCCTCTAATACTTTAAAAGGCAATCTGATCACAACTATTTTTAGACTGAGATTTTAACTAACTGGTCATTTTAATGGATATGCTGTTAGAGCTTTAGCTTTATTTTATTTGAAACTAAGGGATTAAACACAGTTAAAGCTTCCCTGACTCTTAGTTAAAATATTTTTATTGTTAATTGTAACACCACTGAAAGAGAGAAAATTCTCTGTGATATGGCCCCACTCCAGAGGTAACACTAAGCCCTGCCTACAGATGCGTGCCTTAATGAAAAGCAGTTTTCTGATCCAAGGATGGGCAAACTTTATGTAAATGACTAGGTAACAAATATTTTAGGCTTTGTTTCCCATCTAGTTTCTGTTGCAAATATGTATTACTGCTTTTGAGAGGAGAGGCTGTAAGGGAAAGAGTGCATCTGTATTTTAACGAAATTTTATTCAAAAGACCATGTGATCAACTCTCTGTGACCCATAGAGTTGTTGACCCTTTCTGTGAGCTGGAAACTTTTTCCATCTATTTCATTTCTAGACATAGCTTTGAGACAGAAAGCATTCATGTAAGAGTATCTAGATTTACACAGTTTAATTTATATATTTTCAGATTAAAGTCTTGAAAATTTATGGAAAAAAACAGGCCATGATTATTTTCCTTTTCTTATGTATTTTTAAATGACTTCACTAAAACTCTTAGATGGACATATTAGACTGAATTTTAATGAGGAATAGAATCTTCTTAAAAGAAATTTCATGAGTGCCAAGAATTTGGGGAGTGACTGCACTTCTGGGAATCCATCAGCTTGTTATTACACTCAAAGCCACCTAGGTATGACACCAATATCTTTCTCATGCCCATTAATGTACACAGGAAATTTGGAATTACTAAGGATGAGTCAAAGGCCATAGAGATTTAGAAACACATAGGTAATGGTTGGTTCCTGACACTCAAATATATCCTCACCTCTTTGCAACAGATGACTGAACTTCTCCAACATCAAACAATGAGGTCTCTGTAAATCAAGACCTGAGATGAACTAATTTCCTACAGTAATATTAAGCTCAAAGGAAAATTGTAATGACAGATATAATCCATGTTTCCCTTGCAAGGGATATTTCTCATTGTGTCTGTAATCTTTACTAAAAGTATCTCTTTGAAAATGCACTCTATGTCTCAAACCAAAGACAGAGCTGGGGAAGACATTAATGTTTAGTGTTCTAATCCAATCTATATGTTCTCACACAAGCACACTTAGTGTTGGGACTGATAAGTGATATGAACAATTTCACTAGCAATTCTTACTTAATTTCAAGTCTACTTACATCCATACTTGAGTGATTTCTGCTTTTGGAGCTTTACACTGAATCAGAATGGCTGTAATGAATCAATATGAAATAATGAGCTTCTCTGTATCCAGTTCATGAACAAAATGAAGTAATGCCCTTGATCTGATATCACAGTGAATTATGTGAATTATTAAGAAAGAGCAGTTTTCACCCTGTACCATGAACTATTCTAGACACACTATATGTTCCAATTCATTCTTTCTCCCTAAAGGAAATTGAGACAAGAAGAGAAGAAAGTAATTCTAAAATTAAAACAAAACAAACAAACAAAAATTCAAAAGAATCCTTGGGTTCTTTTCTTTAGGAAACAATATCCTATGATTTTTGTTTTTGTTTTGGGTAGGTATCAATTGTCCTGTGACAACATTTTACCATATAGAGCTGGTGAAGTTTATTTTTAAGCCATTCCAGCCAGTTCCAAGGAGTCTCAGCTTTTATGGATACACTTTGCTAATATGTTCTCCTGTTCTTGGCCAGAATCTGAGATTTATTTTTTAATAGTAAAAAGTACCCTTTTGTTAAATGTCAATTTTCCTCATCATAGTCATTTCTGCAATGAGGCAGGATGGATAGGGAACATCAAGCAGGCATGTAGCGGCAAAGATCCCATCTTCCTGGATTCTGATTGATGCCCTCACTGGCTGAGGAGCAAAAGCCCCAGAGCTATCAACAGTGCTGTAAGGCTGATGCCATGGAAATAACTCTCCCTTTATTTATAGGATTTTTTTTATTGCCATTGTTGTTAGAATAGCGGTGAACCTGGCTTAAGGCCTGAACATATGCGGCCTAGGGCAGGCTGCATTCCTTTTCCTGGATACTTTTTGGGACACTCACACAAGACTAACTTTGTAGAGAAGCCATCTTACCTTTCAGCATAGCTGTGTGGTCCTGGCAAGAGCCCCCTCAGAAATCATCTCATTTAGATTCCTTAGCAACCCTTTGAAGGAAATATCTTCAAAATGGCCAAAATTCTATATATGTACTATAGCAAAGACAATTAAGTGTGTGCCACTTGCTTAGAGAAAGCCCACACCCCTGTTCTGAGTGTGTCATTCTTTCTGAGTGTGTCTTTTCTCTCTTAAGTGTCATGCTTAAGCCTGTATTAAAACATTTTTACTTAAACCCCATTCTGCTACAAATTGGTTAATCCTGGAATACTTTTGTGTGTGGAAGCTACGACTTCTGTTTTGACCTGAGCCGAAATCTCTAGAAGATTAAGGGAATTCTTCAGGCTGTTGAGGGTGACAGTGCAGAGCTGAGCCTCCTTCCTTTCTCCCCCTTGACAAATGACAAATTTCTCAGAGGGGAGAAATAGAGGAAATGCTTCATCAGTTCATTACAGTGAGATGTTCTCTACTTACAAATGAGGAAATAATCAAGGGCATTCAGTGCCATTCTTAGATGTTTACTGACAGTCTTCACACTCCATAGTTATCATTTTCTCTCAAAAAATATGTTAGAAATAATGAGAAAGTTGTACCTATAATCAGGAATAGCTCTATGCTAAGTCAAAGACAACCAAAATGCCACATCCTTTATCAACCTGGGTTTTCTCAGGAAAGTATAAATTTTAGTTTGGAGTCACAATATTTTTTAAGTAATTTCAGATAATAGTAGTCAAAAGAAAGAAACTGTTATGGGTAGAAGGCACATGGAGAAACCAAACTTGCTCCTAAACCTGCTTTATTCTATGAAATTCATGTAAAGATTTGATGTGTTTTAAGCACTGAATTAGTGAAGTTTAAGGTGACAAAGGACAGATGGCAACTTTGAAGAAAATGATATAGTTATGACATAGATACTATGTTTTGGCTAAATAGTAAGTAAATTAGTAAGTGAGATGATTGCCAAGGACTTGAATATGCCAGGATTCTCAGTGCAGCAATGGGCTTTCTTCCATCTGGGAAGAAGCCTAAGGCAGTTAGAGGTTCTCAGAGAACCTACTGCCCAGTCCTGTACTCTGAACTAACTTGCAGATGGATAGTCAAGTAAGAGCTCATGCTAATACTCTTGCTCAGTGCAATTGCCATCTCTGAATGGCGAAAGAGTATAGAGCTATCAAATCAAAGCTCACACACCTGGGAACAAGCTTCATTGATTTGCTTTCACAATGATGATTTCTGGACCATCAAGCATAAGTCCTCCCTGCATCTTCTCTTGTTCCTAGGTTTTTTTTTTGCAAATTACTTAACCCTTATTTCATTCTTTTCTTGTTGTTGAGACAGAGCTAGTTCTGAAAACAAGTAGATTGCCAGACAGTTTAAATATATATATGTTTATATTCATATTTAAATATCAAATACAGCTTGTAATTTTGACATAGGGTTGCTCTTGCTTTGTGGTCCAGGCTAGCATTCAACTGAAAACACCTTTTGAAGTCTATGACTGTTGTGTTTTTTTTCCTCTTCTTCCTTTACTTGGTAACTATTTCTATTTCTCCTTTCATCCATGTCTCTGCAGTTAAAGGTTTGACTGTCCTTAATTATCTTCACTGACTTTCTGGAAGGATTTATGAATGTCAATGCTTCAGCTTAAAATGGGGATAATTTTTAAATTCCAAAGGTGGAATATTTGCACAACACATGAGAATCAAATATCCCACAGAAGCCCACTCACACAAATGGCTAAATGAGTCTTCAGTGGGATTTTCTTCTTTCTACTCTACCTCTTTTGGGAACCATCATTCTTCTCTTGAATTTCACAAGACTGACAGTGTCAGATCACATCTAGAAGTGAGTTCATTTCCAGATTATGCCTGCCCTACTTATTACACACGACAGTCATATGTTTATACTAAAGCATTACAATGTGGATATGTATCTTGGGTTTTAACATTTTACCAATCACCTAATGATAGATGCAGGTTGACATCTCTCTAACACACTGATTTCATTTCCTTTTGTTGTGCATTCAGTGGTGGGGATGAAGAGCCATCTGATAGTTCACATTTTCCTTAAAGCCCCATACTTCTTGCCATGTGGCTGTTCTCATTTTCATTCACACCCAAATTCACACTTTTTAAAAACATATTCTCACTAGCATTTGCTATGATTCATCCTCCTTTTCTCATTCTTTGAAACAATATTTAACTTCAGTTTTCATCAGAGCTTAACAAGGATAGATGGGTTGTAGTTTTACTCAACATTGAGACTGATTCAGCTTCAAAATGTTATGAACATAATGACATTATCTTTTAGTTGTTTTGGATTCCTCTTTAGCTACAATTATTTTATGATTAAAATTATTTATTTTTAACTTATATATAAAACATGAATATTGTATATATTTATGGGGCCTCTTGTGATGCTCTGATCACTGATGTGCTGTTTAAAGTTTGAATCTAACTAACATCCTAGAGTGTAATTTACCTTGTCTTTGTAATGAAGCATTCAAATCAGTTCTTTCAGCTTTTGACAGAACACTATCAATGTCTTTGGTGATCCTATTGCAGCTTCAATTATTTAAATATTTTATTATCATTCTATTTCTCCCAAACTTTCACCAATTACAAAATTGATTGATATTCTAGATAAATATTAAAGTGTTCATAATGAAATTATAATGAATAAATGTAATAGTCAAAATTATAATGTCTTTCTCTTACAGAATGTGTGTGGAGATTGACAGAAATGCTGCTTCCATCCCCAATGCTTGTTACATCTACATTTACATTGGTTTTGTTTTGTTTTTTTCTGATGAGACAGGGTTTCTCTGTGTAGCTTTGCACCTTTCCTGGAACTCACTTTAGAGATCAGGCTGGCCTCGAACTCACAGAGATCCTGCCTGCCTCTGCCTCCCGAGTGCTGGGATTAAAGGTGTGTGCCACCACTGCCCAGCTTACATTGTTTTTACAACTACATTTTGTCAGTATTCTAGATCTTTTATTTTTCTCTTTTATTGGAAAAAGGTGTAGTCTTAGCCAATTGACTGCATGTGTGCAGGTGTGTGTACACATGTATGTAATTAGTCTTGGGAATTCCATTGTTAATTTTCCTTCATTCTGTTTTAAAATGGTATGTTACAGCCACCTCATATAGTAAATTTCTTGAACTTATCTCTGTTATGTGACTGAAACTTTGTGTTCTGTGTCTAAAATCCACTGCCCTTAGGAACCATCATTCTATTGTCTAGCTCTAGTCATTGTTTTTTAAATGTCACATACAAATAAAATAATGTATTTACCACTCATTTAGCAACAAATACTCTTCAGAATCATGACATTTCTTTATTCAATTTAACTATTAACTTACTGATAACTGCCGTCTGTAATATCCAAATCAAATCATTATATTTACAGAAGGACTTTGAGATTCTCAAACCCTTTTCAAAGTTATTTTCATTCATCTACATGATGCCTATTCAGCTACAGAACTGGTGTTCTGGGAGCAGAAATGTGTCCCTGAGATTGCTAGTTTATTGGCACACACATGTCTCTAAATTCTTTTTTGACCACAAATAGAAATCTGGAAAGTTGACAAGAGTAAACGAAGCTTTTATTTTTGAGGAAATTTCCCAGTTGAATAATAAATACATCATTTAGTTTTTAAATTATAATTTTATTTTGCTTACAAAATTATCTATAAACAATGTCAGGCAATTGTGTATTTAAAATATAAACAGTTATGTATTTTGAATGCTGCTTATTTCCCCTGAGGTTCAGTTTCTTCAATTATTTTAGTGACGGGACTTTGTTATTTATTTCTAGTAACTAAGTATTTGATATTTCTTTAGTTTATTTCAGTAAAGAAATCCATTTCTCTTCTCCTTGCCTTGCCTTCCTTTCCTTTCCTTCTTCCCTTCCAACTTGTGCCTGGAGGAAACCCCAGCGTTTCACTGTTAGGCAACCATTTTGCCTCTGTGCGACACACTTAGTACACCAGGAAGTATTAGATGGAATATCATTGCACTGATTTGTATGAGTGTATTGTTATTGGTGAGTTTTAGGGCAATAAAAAGACTAAATTAATAAAATAACTACTCATACTGTAATTAAATAATTCCTACATAAGAAGAAGAATTTATCATAAAAATAACTAAATTACTCATATTTGTAAATATTTAGAAGAAATACTAAAATTTATGGTAGAATTTCAGGCACACCGGGATTTCTTTAGATTTTCATTTCTAAATTGTCTTATGGGAATGACAATGTTTGTAGACCCCACTATTATTTATTTATTCCTGAGATCTCAAAATGTTAACCCCAAACCACAAGTCTCAGTGGTGGGGTATAAAGAAAATGTCCAAACCCAATTTCCATGTGTCTCTGTGTTAGTCCCTCTGTGGACGAACATATGCACTAAAATATTTGATCTTAAGATTATTTTCTATATTATATGAGAAACAGCTATTTAACTATTTTTTTTCAACAGAGAAGACTTTAACAGATTCACCGTTCTCGAAATCCTCTCAACATTTAAGTGGGATTAACTTCCCTGCATACTGCTTGACACACAAGGGACTAGTGGGCACTGTACCACTGCTTGTCAGGACTCCTGCACTGTATCCCCAGTGCAACCAGCACACCACCTGATTTGGGCAAAGGTAGTGTCTAAAAGAATATTACCCCCTGCAAAGTCAGTAATAAGCAAGAAGTTGAATAAAGCAAGACACTTTAAGGTTTGACACATTTGATCTCATTTGAGTCACCCTGTGTATACAGTTGGTGTCACTGGGCTCAGTACAAAATTGGAAAATGTGGGATTATGGAAATAAGGTAAAAATTTCCAAGGTCAAATAGGTAGTTGGTAGAAATGCTGATGTTCTTAACCAGTGACTCAGTTCTAAGTCCTTTCTAATACAGCAAGGTGTGCTATAATTTAAGTGGGGACACATCCAGCAGGGATGTGATTCATATGTTTTTGATCCACCTATGGAAACTGTTTCTATTATTAATTTGTGCTTCTCTGTAATTTGGATAATGTAACGCTTCTTCACCACTCTGTTCAATTCTGCACCCTAGTGTCCAGTATTTTTTGATTAACTTACCTTGCTTTTGTCTACTTCTAATTAGGTTGATAGTAGCAATGGGAGAATTATCTAGAGGATAGTGTCAAATCTTTTCACTGCTCAGCCAACAGTTTTGACTGATGATACAAATTGTACTTGGCACCCAAAGCTGTGATCGTAATTTGGCATTCCTACCTTATTTCCATTACACAGGTTTTGACACTACCTATTAATTTGTAATCTCAGAATAACATTGTTTCAGTCAAGGATGATTTGAGCACTATGTGCTATATAAGCCATTTTGGAATGATTATTCTAATTCAATGCTTTTATATTGCAGTTTTCAAAGAGGCTTTGTGTTAAAAATTTACTTAACTATGCAATGTTATCTTATTGTATTGATCTTAATTTTTCATTATTTTGTTACTCTCATAGATTTTTATATTTAATGGTGATATTTTAATTAAAAATGTTCATTGTCTTTTATCTTCACATCAGATGAATGCATCTTGAGTTTTTAAATGTACTTGCTCTATTGTGGGATATTCTGAATATCAACATTGCTTTATGAAAAGGTCTGCATAGAAGCTTGAAGGGGCTGTGTCATTCTTGTAAACAGGTAGGACCTTGATGACTTTGACTTCACTCACTAAATAATTAAGTATATCCCATCATTTTGGGTTTTTGTTGTTGTTGTTGTAAGTTGATTTTTAAAAGAGACATTTTAATTTAGAATAAAAATGGGAAAAATACTAAGTGAGTTAATTAATACAGCAAGAATTCTTAGGGTGAATAGAATGCTCGGTAGTGTTGACTCAGCAAAAGCATAATAATAACATAGAAACTGAGATTAAGAGAGTATTTAGAAATCATGCTTGTGGTCTGAACATGCTTAAAACAAGCAATCAAAACAAACCCAACCGTAAGCAGGCATAGTAGTGCACATTTATAATCACAGCTGTTAAGGAGGCAAAGACACAGGGTTCAGGATTTGTTGTGCTACATAACGAATTGCAAGCTAGCTTCAGCTAAAGACTGGACCCCTATCTTAAAACAAATAAAAGCCTCAAAGATTCTAGACTGTAGAAAATATTTCCATTACTAGTAAGAATAATTGCAAATTACTTCAAACCCAACTGAAGCTGAAATGTTGAGATAGAGTTTACTCTGAAAAAAATCAAGGTATGGTCAATTACAGATGTTACAAATTGATGCCCCAGTGGATGGCTCCACATCTATGTGAATACAATCAGTGACAGTTGGATTCAGGGAGTTTATAAAAATAATAAAATAAAGATAGGAGTCAACTGATGAATGGATAATGAAGATAATATATATACATATACACACATTGGAATTTTATTCAGCTGCAAAGAAAAATAAATTTTTATGGTAAATGGCTGGGACTGAGTGACGTGATCTTAACCAAGAAAGACAAAAGTCATCTGTTCTCACTCCTATGTGGATATTCACATCTGAAATTTGGATTTGTGTGTTTAAAATGGAGTAACCATAGAATCTATGAAACTAGAAAGAGATCATGAGTGGAGAGGGGGAAGAAAGACCTTGAGGGAGGAAGGAATGGTAGAACACCGATAATATAAAGGAGAAAGTGAGGATAATGGAAAGGGATGTTCATGTGGGTCGATGGATGGGAGAGTAGGGCAGTGGGAGGGTTGGAGGAAGGATAACTAACACTTTAAAAAAGCTTATGGAATAATAGGTTTACATGTGTTTTAAAAAGCCACATGTAAACCTATTATTCCATAAGCTTCCTAAGTATATATACATATTCGTATCAAACAGTTTAATTAGAATTACCTACACAGGGGATTATGCTCATTCTTGAAGCCATGCATTGCTAAATAAAAAGCCCAGTGCTAAATATAGGGTACCTTCCTTCAAGTTGTTGGTCATAGGTGTCCCAAAACTTCTAAAACAATAAAAGATATTGCTGTCATTCTTGGTTCCCCATAAGAACTATCAAGTAAGACATTCCAGCTGAAGACATCACATATATTGGTCACACAACACAAAGAAATCAAGTTAGTACTTTCCAGGAAGCTTCCTCTTTACTGGCTGGCTTTCATAGTACTTGAAGATGTTATACATGACCTTGGATTTGGGGGATTCAACAGTGGTATAACCCATCTTTGAACCCTGTAAACTGCAACAATAAGAGGCATGGATGTCCATGGGTGCAATAGTGGCATAAATATTATGTCTTAACTAACCATTTTTTGCTTTGAAATTTATTGCCCTCCCATTGGAAGAAACAAATGTGTGATACTACAAATTTGTTTAAGAACCAATGGTTGGGGAGCTCAGGGGTGCCTGGGGTGACCTAGCACTACTATTCTGATAACCGGTCATAGTAACAAACTACTCTCTGGATTTCTGTTTTTCTACATGTAGACTATTGTGAATCTCAGAGACGTTCTTTGTGTAGCGGATGGTGGTTAATATAGACACTCACAGCTGGTCTAAATTCAGAGAATAAGTAGCTGTCAAGAACTTAGCCTCAAATAAAACATCTGTATCTTCAATACCCAGGGACCTCTGTGGAGAAGGGGCAGAAAGATTCTAAGACCCAGAAGTCAGGAAGGACTGGACCAAATTAAAGTCTTTTGGACATGAAAGAACCACTGCACTCTTCACAGCAGTTACGGTTACCTGCATAGGTCAAGCCAGTGAGCATTTTAGTATAGAGTGGGAGGAGCTCATGAGCTCCAGCCCTAACTGAATTATGCTGAATGGCTTCTGGGGGAAGGAGAGTCAGTTTTCTTTAAAGGTGTGGCTCCTGGTCAACTGACTAAATTCCAGTGGATGCCTCTGTACCGGAAGTTTATGAAAAGACCAAACTGGAGTCCAAGGGATATTAAGTAAAAACATAAACTAAAAGAGGATACAAAGTGGGCTAGGAAGGTGGGTTGTATCTGGGAGAATAAGGGGAGGAGTTGAGTGACTATGATAAAACTATATCCTTTGAAATTCTCCGAGAATTAATAACCTATTTTTAAAAGAAAAAGAAGGAGAGAGAGAGATGAGTTGGTGATCCTGGGAGAAGTTGGAGGGAGTTATCCTGTGTGTGTGTGGGGGGGGGGGAGCAGGGAGACTGTTGGATACGATCAAAACACATTGTATATATGTACGAAATGTTCAAAGAACAAACAAAAAGTAAACATGAACAAAAATCATCAATATAGTAATAGACAAAGTCTATTTTGACCTCAAATTTATTCATTTATTTACGATTCTTTGCAGTGCATTACTGTAAGTCTGTCACAAACTCAACTTGCTTCTGAATAAGTGACTAGATGATTCTTATTTTAGAATAACAAAGAGTATGTTACAAATACTTGCATTCATAAGTTAACACTGAGACTGTTTAGTTGAAGCCTGCTATCATAGATTGGTTTGAGCTAATAACTGATGGCTCTTACACAACAGAGGCAACAAAAGGAAGAGAGGATGGCTGAGTTTTGCTTCTGATCCTTTAACTATTTTAATAATGGACAAGTATACCATAGACACAGTTTCTCATAGACCCTAACAAAAATTCAGAGATTATTGGATTATTCATGATGAGTTAGCAGCCCTGAATGTAGTCTTAATTTATTTTGTATAATAGTAATTTAAAACTATGTAATATTTAAAAATTGAAGAATACATGCTTTTGCTTTCTAAATCCCAGTCCAATGTACATGCAAATGTTGATTCCCTTGGGGATTCACATATTTTTGCAAAGGACATATGATGATAATGAAATATGTGCTAACTGCTGTCTTATGTACAAAATTATCTTCATGCATTTTGAATTGCTATGAAAGAATACTTGAAATATGGGTAACTTATGAAGAAAACATATATTTTCTTACATTCTGGATACTGGCAAATTAAAGATATATCATCAGAAAAAGCACTGAACTTTCCTTTATAAAGGTATTATCACTTCAATAAAGGCAGGACGCTCATGTTGGATCATCTTTTGATGGTCCCATCTCTTTAAATTTAATGTTATCATAGCTATTAAATTTCAAGATGCATTTTCAGAAGATGAACATTCAAACCACAGCACTTTGCATTTCTTTAGCAAAACTTTGTTTGTTAAAGTCTTTTAAAAATATATTTGCCTGTGTTCACAGACAGGTATTGTGCAGGGGGTTATCATTCAAGGTCTGAAATTTTTTCTATTGAAGAGAAACACTGAATGACTTAGAGGAACTGCTGAAAAACTTAAGAGTCTGAAGGCAATCAGGACTAGGAGGCGGCTCTAAGAACCACACATTAGAGAGAAGTTTAAGCATGCTTTGTGAAGTTTACTCTAAAGAAGGGAAGAATTGCAAGCTGCATGACTGCTGTTTTTGAGTCATGAAGATCTCATTATCTTAATTTCACAAGACAGGAAGCAGGGACATGCTATAAGACACAATGTTTCAGCTTAACATGAGAAAGAATTTCCTGACTCTCTGGTTTGCCCTTTCAATCCTTCCCTACATATTTTCTGTACTGGATAAGTGAACTGATTCAAAAGGCTATCAGATGGGAACAGAAAGAGGGGAATTTTACATTGATAAAATAGCTGGAGTCCTTTCTAATTCTAATAGTTTTAATTAGCAAGTTTGAAATATTTGTTCACAATTTATATCAGCAATTTGATACAAGATTGGTATTGTATTAATTCAACTCAGGCTCACCATTGATAAATTTTAGCTTGAAAATCCCACTGGTCTTTTGACACCCAGTTTATTTCACTGGCCTGCCAAAGACACACTGACACCAAGTGAATCAATCTGCTGTCTCCCATACTCCCTGACAACAATAACTGTTTCTCTTAGGGAGAAATAATAACTCATATTAATTTCCTTGTATCCAAGAATACACACATTGAATTTTCACAATTAGCATTGCTTCTGTGAGTTATTAATCCTTGTTTTCTTCTTGGTTCCTTTTAAGAAAACTCATTGCTGTCTAGAAAACAATAGAACAAGGAAGGAATGAAAAGTCCTTTCAGAACATCAATAGGTACTGAAAGTCTTGTGCCCTCACTCTGCATTTTTGTTTATAGTGCTGGGGATTTCCTTGGAATTTAACATCTTTCTTCATCTCCATAGGACAATATAATACAAGTTCCTGAAAGAGCAATCTGGAATAGATAATTTAAGCTTCTCCAAGAGGGCTGAATTCTCAGCACTACTGATAATATAGTAAACATCACAATGGTTTCAGATTTTCTCTTCTTTTTAGCCTAAAGTACTTTGTTCTAAAGACCTTCAGAAATGTCTTACAGTTTTATTTTTTAGGAAGTAGTCTTGACTGCATTGGCACAGGAGACTACTTCCTAAATATAACACCAGCAGCACAGACACCGAGCAACAATTAATAAATGGGACTTTCTGAAACTGAGAAGCTTCAGTAAGGCAAAGGACACATAAATAAGACAAAAAGACAGCCAACAGAATGGGAAAAGATCTTCACCAATCCTACATCTGATAGATAACTGATCTCCAAAATATATAAAGAATTCAAGAAACTAGACATCAAAATGCCGAACAACCCAATTAAAAAATTCTCAACTGAAGAATCTCAAATGGTTGAAAAGCATTTAAAGAATTGCTCAACATCCTTAGTCATCAGGGAAATGCAAATCAAAATGACTCTGAGATACCATGTTTTACCTGTCAGAATGGCTAAGATCAAAAACACTGATAACAGCTTATGTTGGAGAAGGTGTGGAGCAAGGGAAAACTCCACTGTTGGTGGGAATGAAAACTTGTACAGCCACTTTAGAAATCAGTATGGTGGTTTCTCAGAAAATTGGGAATCAATCTTTCTCAAGACCCAAGTATACCACTCTTGGGCATATATCCAAGGTATGCTCAATCATACCACAAGGACACATGCTCAACTATGTTCATAGCAGCATTATTTGTAATAAGCGTAACCTGGAAACAACCCAGATGCCCCTCAACTAAAGAATGGATTAAGAAAATGTGGTATATATACACAATGGAGTACTACTCAACAGTAAAAAAAAAAACCCACCCCCCCCCAAAAAAAACAAAAACAAAAAAAAACAATGACACCATGAAATTTGTAAGAAAATGGCTGGAACTAGAAAATATCAGCCTGAGTGAGGTATCCCAGACTCAGAAGCACAAACCTGGTATGTACTTACTCATAAGTGGATAACCAGACTACAACCCATAGCTCCAAAGAAGCTAGCTAACAAGGAGGACCCTAAGAAGGACACATGAATTTCTCTGGGAAGGGGAAATAGATGAGATCTCCATGAATAAACTGGGAATGAGGGCTGGGCAATGGAGGATAGGAGATGGGGGATGAGAACATAAGGGAACAGGATGGTCAAGCTGGAACAGGGTTGGAGTGGGAGAGAATAAAAGAGATACCATGATAGAGGGAGACACCATGGAAATAGATAGAAACCAAGTGCTAAGGAAGTTCCCAGGAATCCACAAGGATGACCCCAACTTAGACTACTAGCAATAGTGGAGAGGGTGCCTGAACTGGCTTACCCCAGTAATCAGATCGGTGAACACCCTAACTATCATCATAGAGCCTTCATCCAGTAACAGATGGAAGCAGATACAGAGATCCACAGTTAAGTACCAGGCTGAGCTTCAGGAGTCCAGTCAAAGAGAGAGAAGAGGGATTCTATGAGCAAGGGGCATCAAGATCATTACGGGAAAACCAACAGAGACAACCAAACCAAACTAGTGGGAACTCATGAAATTTAGACCAACACCTCCACGGGACTGTGGAGCCTGCACGGGATTGGACTAGATCCTCTGCATAAGCAAGACAGTTGTGTAGCTTGATCTGCTTAAGCCCCCACCCCCAACCCTGCCACTGGTGCATAACTGGGTTTTTTGGAGCCCACTACCTATGATGGGACAACTTGCACAGCCTTGAGGCAGGAGGAGGGGCTTGGGCCTGCCTCTATTGATTGTACCAGGCTCTGCTGACTCCCCATGGAGGCCTTTAGTTCTTGTAGGAGGGAATGGGGGTTGGGTTGGGGGAGGAGGCTAGAAGAGCAGGAGGAGGGAAAGGGAGGGTTCTGTGATTGCTATGTAAAATGAATTAAAAAATTCTTAATAAAAAAAGAAAGAAAGAATTTTCTTAGAAAAAAAATGTCTTTATTTATTCATTATGAAATACCACCCACTTTTATTCACAAGAACATTTTTAAAAAACTTTTTTAAATTTCATTATATGTACATGGGTATTTTACCTGCATGTATGTCTGTGCATCATTTTTAAGGCCATCATCATTTCATAATGAATAGGAAAGGGGCTCATCTCTTGTTATAAGCTTATGGAGACCAGAGAATAGAATGTGGTGGTCTGAACCTAACTGGCCCCCATAATTTCATAGCGAGTGGGACTATTAGGAAATTTGGCTTTGTTGGAGTAGGTATGGTATTGTTGGAGAAAGGGTGACACTGTGGGGGTAGACTTTGAGGTTTCCTATGCTCAGGATACCATCCAGTGTTTCAGTCAACTCCCTGCTGCCTGCAAGATGTAGGACTCTCAGCTACTCCAGCACCACCTCTGCCTGCATGCCGCCATGCTCCCCATCATGATGATAGTGGACTGAACCTGTGAAACTGTAAGTGAGCTACCCCAACTAAATGTTTTTTTTTTGTAAGAATTGCCATGATCACAGTGTCTCTTCAGAGAGAGAGAGAGAGAGAGAGAGAGAGAGAGAGAGAGAGAGAGAGAGACCCTAACAGTTGTTCCTTCGTTTACTTATGTACTAACTCAGCATTATGAAGAAGGTAACGACAGTAAGAATTCTAGGCTAACATCAATATCAGTACACTGTGCTGGGACAGCTAACCTTGGTTACAAACCAAGGATGAATGAAGGGTCTGAAAATGCTTCTCAAACCCATACTTAAGGGGAAAAGTAATGGTGACGACCTGTGAGTATTCTTGCAATACAATTTCAGCTTTACTGACAGTTTTCCATACTGGTTCAGTTTGAGGTGGGGTGGGGGAAATAACACCTGGGCAAGGGACACAAGGGAGAACAGGATGATGAAGCAATAGTCACTGAAAGGAGATGGCATTAAAGTTTGCACGAGTTGGATAATTTGTATGCTGTATTGTTTTAATGCATTAAAATATTTAATAATTTAATTAACTAGTAATTTGAAACAAAATTATGACCAAATTGTGTCACTTAAGAGAAACTCAATTAATACACATTTGCTCCTCAATGTATTATAGTTTGATTCCGGGTGAATAAGCTGAAACAAGTCTAAGTAAAGAAGCAAAGCGTGTCAGGTGATCTTAAAGGCAACATACAGGTATGGTTGGGATCTTACTTCTGATATACAGGAAAAGAAAGAACGAAAAGATCATCTATCCTTCATACTTACAACTCTGGTGTCAATAGACAGAAGATCAGGATCTCCATCATTAAGAAAGCACCTAACAAAGAGAAACAGCTGTCCTGGGATATGGATTCACACTACCGTCTTCCTCCTATCCAAGACTGGTATTTTTGGGGGATCATTATTCTCCAGAATCCTGAATTTCCTGGAGAGAGCCCATGTCATCTCTTGTCTAATCATATGTCAAAAACTATGTATAGAGCCCAGCAGTTTTAAAAGGCTAGTCAGTACAGGAACTACAAAGAAGAATCCCTTAGTTTGGGGAATGAGGTCATGGCTTAAGGGGCTCTGCCAGCTGTGTAGAGGGAGGTGGAAAGAGGTAGAACAGCCTCGAGGTCACACAGGCCATCATGGGTAAAATGCTTCAGGAGAAAGTACTCAATGGTGGTAACCTTCCATGTCCTTTTTACAGTGGAAGGACAACCTACTATGGCTCTGCATAATCCTGAGGCAGATTTGTGTAGAGCTGGAAAAGGCTGGAAGAGGCAGCACTTACCCAATGAGATTCAAAAGATCTCAACTAGCTCTATGGCTAGTCCAAGACTGTGCCATGACTAGCCTCATTCATGTGAGATGGTTATTGTGTCCTTATGAGACCTTTCCTAATAAGAAAGGGGAATGGTGTGTTTATACATTACAGCTTTATCTTAATTAAGGATACTTTGGTTGTAGGTAACACCAATTTCTTTCAAATTTGAATAAACAAGGTTACTGAAGTGTAATTGAGCTGTTTCTGAATCCAAGGAGAATATGTGCTAATTCACAGAGGGCAGGGACCTGCAGAGGGAAGCTGTGAAAACCAGAAATCTCAGTTTTCTTCTCTTTCTTTACCATACAACTTAATTCCAAGAATTCTCAGCTGAGGTTGCCTGACAACATTCAATTCATCCACCACTATGGAAGAATAAGTAATCCAATTTAAAAATGAACAAGGGAAATGAATAGACATCTCTCAAAAGAAGGCACAATAATAGCCAGGAGGTACATGAACAAAGCTCAACTTCATTATTAGGGAAATGTAAATTAAAATGAAAATGAGCTATTTATCTCATGGCTACTATAAAAAAATGAAAGAAACAATTTTCAAGAATAAGAACTAAAAACTCTTGAGCCCTTTGGTGGAATGTACATTATTGCAGCCATGTGTGGAACGTCCTCAAAAAATCCTTTTACCTTTGACTTTGTTTGGCAAAGCAACCTCATATAAACTGCATGAACTGGCAACACAGCATATTAGCCTCATATACATTATCAACAGTGAATCTGAAACAGAAAAATCAGTTTTAAGCCACAAGTTTTTCCGTTTTAGAGAAAAGGGAAGATTTACCAGTTACATCCAAACTGAACAGCTAGGAGTTTATGGGCTGCCATTTGCCATCTCCTTAAGTGTTAATATTTGCAGATGCCCAGTTTTAAGCTAAAAATACTGCTGATTGTATTTACAGCATGCTATTCTGTAATACAACATTGAAATCTTTAAATAGAAAACATCTCTAAATTTTTGGTAGATCCAATAAACATTCAGATTTCAAGCATTTTAATTTGTCTGATGCAACAAAAGAAATCTGAGAAATTAATATGGGAACAGAATTAAATGTTCATGAAGAGAATGCAATGGTTCAAAATCCACTCACAAACTGAGCTGTTTTGCACCCTTTCTTTTAATATTTTAAGGTAAATGTGGCTAAAATAATAGTATAGTAAGTTAATATTCTTTGCTCTTAGCTCTTTGAAGAATTGGGGAACTCTTCCAAATCACACGTTCTAGTACTGAAATTAATATTGTAAAAAGTTCCAAAACAATCTATGTTGTTGCTGTCTTTAAAAATGTTTGAATGACAGAAATGAACAATCTTCAGTGATGTTAGACTGTTCAAGCTCGTGTTGAGTAATAGCTCATCCAGAAAAGCTCCTGCTCTTGTTTTTCTGTCAAAGGGCTGGATATCAGCCCTATCAGAGCCTTCAGTTCAATGTTGCCACCTTGTACTTATAGTGTGCTAACATCTGGTCCCATCAGTAGGACCAAGTAATAAAGTCAATTTTCAACCAGGCCTTCACAGTCTTACAGCTGCTTAGGAAACATTGGGAGCTGCATTAATAGTGTCGTAAGAGGCTATCTCATTCTGCATACCCCATTTTTCTATCTACACCAGGCGCATTCTCCCTATTGTTATTTATCGAGCCAGCTACTATCTCTTTAACATCATTGATTCCTATTACTTTCCCACTATGGCCAAACATATGTGTAAAGCATGAAGGAAAATTTCCACTTCCAGATCCTATATATCAAGGGCTTTAGCAACCTATGGTCATTTGTTCCCTGCAATTCGAACACGTGTATTTCTATTAGTTTTTTTTTTTTTTCTTGGTTTTTTGAGGCAGGGTTTTTCCATGTAGTTTTGGTGCCTGTCCTGGATCTTGCTCTGTACATCAGGCTGGCCTCGAACTCACAGAGATCCTCCTGGCTCTGTCTCCTGAGTTCTGGGATTAAAGGTGTGCTGTCTATAGTCTTTCCATTCTTACTCAGTTCAATACAGTGCTTGAAGTCTTACCAAGTGCATTAATGCAAGAAATGGTTTTTTAAAAAAATGGTACAACCAGGGAAAGAAAATTCAAAATATCTCTACTTACAAATGATATGATTCTTTATCTAAGAAACCATAAAAACTCAACCAAAAAAAACCTTAGAGTTGAAAAATTTAGCAAAGTGGTGGAATCAAAAATTAACACAAAAATCTGTATCTTTCCTATATACCAGTGATGAACATCCTGAAAAATCTGTATCGTTCCTATACACCAGTGATGAACATCCTGAAAAAGAAATCAGGGCAACAAACTCACTCATACCAGACAAAACACACATACACACAGGACTAAACATAACCAAGGGAATGGAAGATCTATACACATGTAACTTTTAAACACCGAAGAAAGAAATTGAGGAAGACATCAGAAGATGGAAAAACCTCACACATTGTAAAAAAACATGGTCAGCCTACTACTTTAATGACTGGTCATTGTAGATTCCGTTCACTTTTTAAAGACACTGTTGTTTGCTATTTTTAACAGAATATTTTATTTTCACACTCTTTATTTGGAATCCGTTTAACAATTTGCCAAGACTTTTTTCAGTTTTCAATACTTCAGAATTTTCCTTCAAAGAGAGTGACATTCTCGTGGTTACTCTTATATTACTCAATGGCTCTATGTCTTTATGATGAAGGATCTAGTTCTAGAAACCCATCTCTATTTTTCACTTGAAGATTATCCCCCCTCACTGCTGCTATGAAAATGTGTCTCACATTTTATCTTTGTCGCACACTGCTACATGTTCTCTTAAACCTTCAATGCGTTTTCACATCCTTGGGCCCCTACTTATACATCTGCATGTACCTTACTCACAGTACCAACCTCTTCCTTTCCCTCTTCCTCCTCCTCCTCCTCCTCCTCCTCCTCCTCCTCCTCCTCCTCCTCCTCCTCCTCCGTTTCCTCTTCCTTCTCCCCTCTTATGTTTCTTTTTACTAAATGAAACACACAGCTTCCAAAGAAACAAAGACACTAAAGATTCAAGCATTTTGGAGTAAAATAGTGTATCTTCTACCTGTATCTTTTCCTCTTTGTATAAAAGGTACTTGAACATTTAGGCTTAAATTACTTCCTTATATTTAAAAATATAATGTATTCTCTAATGTGAAAAAGGTAGAATTTATTTAAAGGATAAAAGACATGCTATATATCTTAGGTAAATGACATTTAAACAAAGATATACAATATAAACAGAAGGCAGATATCCACTGTACTTTTTTTCAAAGTAGATAATTTACACAGGAGAAATATTTACATAGCTAAGGTATTATATTGCATATATATATATATATATATATATATATATATATATATATATATATATATAAACAAAAACACAACCCTGCTGTCTAAATGTTTAAGGTCGTATTAGTAGAAAAATACAATTTTAATAGGTGAAATAAGTTAGTGTAATCATTTGAAGTTGTTGTCTGCATACTGGGCAGGACTTAGCTCATCTTCTTATCTTCTTGGCATATGTGAAACATGATATACATTGTCCTTTTTGTAATGAATAGTGCAGCCATGTAGATGTCCACACTGGGAAGACATCAAGGTCAATGACTTTAAGGGGAAAGCTGGAGTCCCATACTTTCTTCCTTGTCTTACTTTTTTCTTGTACTCTTTGACAACTTGACACTTATAATGATACTATTGGAAGCTGATAGCCCAGAATGGTCCTCACTTTCTTGTGACTAGATTGCTTTTATGAATTTATCATTGTTGTTCTTGAGACATGACTCTTTGAAATCACCGTGTTTTATCTTTTGTTTTGTTTTTGTTTGTTTGTTTTTCCAGAACAATCCCATCCAAGTCTTTTCCCACCTGAGTTGAGTTTATTAGTTTGGCTTTCTCAGAAATTTCTCTTTTATATTTCCCTTTATCTTCCAGAAATCAATTCTCAAGAAGGAAACAACATATGTTGAAAAGTGGTAGAAGAGTATAATGCATGAAGTATACATCCAATAGTCACCTAAAGTTATTTCAGGGTCATCAGTGACTTATATCACTGTGCCCTGTCTGGCACACACTAACTCAATACACCCCAGCATCTTCTGAGAGTTTTTGTCTTTCTTCACTAAGATCATGACATTCTGACTTTCATGTTCTATACTCACCTGACTGCAACCAATCACCTATTTCACTTAGACTATCATTCATATCTAGCCTGCAGGGATTCTCTTCCAATTCACCATTGCTGATTATTTCAAAACACACCTCCCTAATTATATAAAAGGCCAGGCTTCAATCAAATAAAAACTGGCAAATGTATGGTAGTTTCTTTGTAACCAGTTAAACCATGTGAGTTTTCTGCTGTTTCACCAATCTTGGCTTCTAGATGAGGCAGATGATCTGGAGACCAAATCTGGAAATGGAAACCCTTCCAGCAGCTTTTGTACAGAGTGGTTTTGATCACTCTCAGTTTCAATGTTTTCATTTTCTCCTCTTCTCACTCACTGATGTACAGGGTCTCCTGTCTCCAGCAGACAGTCTACATTATGTTTCTGCAGATCAGCAATTATACTTTCTGGCTGTTTCAGAGAATCTTAACATGCCAAACAAATCTGGATAGTTTTTTTTTTCTTGTTTTATAATCTTTTATAAAAACTGATATCCCAGTCAAGATAAAATGTCTAGATGACAGTACCTTAAACCTACATATCTGAACCCCCAAGGGATGCCCAAAATATCTTTTCCCCCAAAGCGTATGTTTTGTGCATCAATAGACATTAACTTCCAAACATGCTTTTGATATATCCAGGCTGGCCTATTCCAAATCTGCATTAGGCATACTCCTTCTTGTGTTGCATGGGGGCTAGAATAAGTGTGGAGAATCTGTCTACTCACTGTTTCCATGGATGCAGCTGATCCACATTCAACCAGGTACTTCCTATTTGCAATCGCAACCACAAAGGGTCTTTCAAGGAACTCTGCTTCACTATACTTTATGGCCCAAGCACCGGGGCAATCCAATGCGTGGTGTCGGGTGAGGATGGAGGCTCGCGGTGGCAAAAGTACAAACCTCAGTGAGAAGGGCAGTGATTGCCGCTCAAGCTCCACATGCTGATCTGTCTTCCTGTAAACATTGCATGGGCTCCAGAACGAGCCATACCCAACAACTTCACCTTTCCTATTCTACCCTTGAAGGATGAATTTAGTATCACAGCTCTTTGTAACATCTAGTTTTTCTGAAAAGTGTCCCTTTTCCTGGATTTCAAAACATTGTTTACATAATATGTACTTCGTAGAGTTATTTCGGTAAAATTTTTAAGTCTGGAAAAACTGCACTTCATCTTTTATAGTTAACATGAGTGATAAATATCTTGTTGTTTGAATGATTCTAGGGGACTGAATATGAGCCTCAGCCCACTTCTTTCACTCAAGCCCTAATACTCAACTGGACAATTAAGTAGAGCCTTTAGGAGATAATGATGCCAGGAGGGGAAAGATTTACACAAGTGACACCAGAGAAGCTTCCACACTTATGTAGTGTAAGGATGCAGGGTGACAAAGGTGAAGCACTCATCAGAAATTGTCCAGGCTTAGAGTACTACCCTGATGTAGATGTCCTCTACCCATTTCATCTCATCATCTGTAAATACTAGATGCATTGGTTGACCCCCAAACATGAGTATAAGCCATTTAATCAACATTGGTTTGACAAGTGCTAAGTGTCCCATATCCTGAGAACACGCCTCTTTTGAAAACAAGAAACAATGCAGACCTATTTTTCCATCCATGAACAGCATGACTAAAGGATAGAAGGAACAGAACTTCCAGTTTTGTTGTTATTCCATTGATGTACTACAGAGATGGATATTTCATGAGCACAAATGTTCTACATCTTTTCTTTGAAGAAAATTGTTAGGGACATTAAAAACACAAAGCATCAGAGCAACAGCTAGTTTCTGAGCATAACAGAACTTTAAAGGCATGCTCATCTTTGAGGTTTCAATTAAAAGACTAAGGGAGAAAAATTGTTTCCTGATTGAATGTATATGCATTATTGATTACACCTGCATCCATTTTTTAATCAAATATTCTGAGAGAATCACAGAACACTTCAAGTCCTGATTGGACTATAATTTAATGCTTTTTTCATGCAACAGCAAACATAATTTTGATTTTAAAATGTTATACAAATTATGTGTTTAAGATCTCAAAGAGCTATCTAAATGTTATCTTCTCTACGGAAGTTAAGAGAGAGAATACAAAAATTAACTTTTCATATTTTGGTGTGTATGTGCTTAATTTGGAAATGGACTTCTATCCTAAAACTTTCTGATTATGCAATTCTTTAAATTTCTCTTTTATTGTCTGAACACACAGAGTCTGCAGAAATTTCAACTTAGTTGCACTGTATGTTTGCAACAGAATTACATTGGCTTCATGAAGCAGGAAAAGGACTGTAATGGCTTAACTAAGTTTTTGTATGCAGTCTGCCTGCCTGCCTGCCTGCCTGCCTGTCTGTCTGTCTCATGTGTGTGTGCACTTTTCAAGTAACACAAATTCACAATGATACACAGGTAAGACCTTGCCCTAAATTCCAATGAAGGACTAGTCTTTAGCTCACAGCTTTCATGTTCATGGCATCCATACACAATATCCTTGGGAAGAAGGAAGTCATCAAATAAATGGGAGTCTCTCAAGGGAATAAAACTTCCCAGATGGTTTGCATTTTTGCAATATTATTTTCATAGGGACTTAATAATGAATGAAAGTAACTAATTACATAAGTATTTGCTGTACCATCACTATTTTTTAAATTTTTTTCTCAAAATCTCAAAGAAGTCTTCCTTCTTAATTCAGATAACTAATTTTCAAAAAGTTGAACTCAGCATCAGAGAGATGACTCAATGGTTAAAAGCACTGGCTACTCTCCTTGATAGACCCCAGACCCAGGGTACTACCTTCTCGAGGGGGCACCCCAAGAACCCAGACTCCGATCCAGTTGATGCAACAAGAGGTGTTTATTAATGCGGCTGTACAGTCAGGTAAACTTAGCTCCAGAGAGCAAGAGTCACGCCTATTGCAATTACATGGGTGTTTTTAAAGGAAAAAACCCATAAAAGCCATAAGATTACAATTTCGTTTCACAAGATCATGGTCTGATCACAGAGTGGGTACAGTCACATCCTCATGTACATTCTTCTGGAAACCTCAAGGGGGGTATCAGGGTGGGAGTGGAGTTCACACAAAGGTCACAGTGGTCCTTCCTGGAACACTTGCAACTATCCCAGTCACAGTTGAGCACATCTTAACAGAAATCTTTTTATATTGTTACATTTTTGCAGGGGTGGTTGAGTAATGGTTGAGTCAGGTTGCCCTTGGAACTAGATTTTTAGTTTCTCATTTCCTGGGGCTTGGGGGTGTAAGCCTGAAGGGTTAGGGTCTTTCATCCTAAAGAACTCAGGTCCCATTCTCAGCACCCACATGGCAGTTTACAACCATCTCTAAGTCCAGTTTCAGGGGGTCTGTCACCTTCTGTTGGCTTCTGCAGGTACCAGGCACACACAGTGTCCAGATATACATGCACTTAAAATAAGCTAAAAAACATAACCTCTTTTTCATGCTCTTGCCTTCTACTTTTAATCTGCTCTTTTATGTCTCTTGGTATTTTAATCATACTTAGTGTGCATACTTTTTTGTAATCTCCTAATGATCAAGTTCTTGCTCTGTTTTATTGAACCTTTTTGGAATTGCTATGAGATCTACACCCTGAAGTGCAGAAAAATATTGCAGTTTTCCCATTCAGCTCTGTGGGCTGCATAACTGTGGGTCATTAAAGCTAGGCATTTTTGCATTAATTTCTTGGTTCAGAATTCTCACAGTTCATGACTATTGGGCCATTTTAAAATTAATGAATGAATAGATATCTAGCCCATCAGTTTAAGTACTCCCAGACCAACTACTTTTATGACTTGAGCAGCATTAATAAACAAGGCACATGGGCATGGATATTTGGGCACTAGTTACATTAATAGAGAATACTTCCTCAAAGGGGAAAAAACTGTTATTTTGATGTGAATAAGAATTGGGGACACTTTCTTAAATAGAGTAAAATGGTATTCTATGATTCAGGAAGGGAAAAATTCCACTTATACCAGGAAGAACTTACTGCTCTCATATTTGGATGAACGAAAGGGATTGAATGGCTTCAGTCAGTTCATGCTTGCAGCTTGCGCCACTTCAGGGTTTTCTTGAGGCTCATTTGTCTTTAAGAATATCATGTCCTAGAATTCCTTTCTTCCTTTGCACGTAGCATCTCAACTGAAAATTATCAATGCCACTCCTTTCTTATGTCAGGTCATTCTGTCAGTATTGTACTTAGCTAATGTCTCATTGTTCATTCAAGTCTGAACATGTTCCCCCCCCCCCCTTTGGAACATTTCAAGACTTATTTCTTAAAATTGTTGTCATAATAGAGACTTTTCAAAATGTATGACTGCATTCACTTCCACGGCTATTTTCATACTTGGCACTATTTGATTCATAAATATCAAAGTTTTTTTTTTTTTTTCATTTTGCCCTTGGCTTTACCAGATTATAAATCAGTTAAAAATGTAAATGCGTTAGCACACAAGGAACAGTGAGACATCCATCACTCGGGTGTCCACCCTTTCTGTGGGAAAATGAAGACTATCATTATACTGAGTCCTAACTGTGCTGCTTCCTTATCTCGTTCTTGCAGAACAAAGTGAAACATGACACTGGATGCTTATTGCTTTTCCACTTTTCCTTTGCTTGCCATCTGCTCATTTGTACTTATTCCTAGTTATTAACTTGTATTATGAGTAAAGCGTATTTTGTGTTACACAGGGACGTATCTACTGTGTATTGTTTACTCTCTACATATTGTCTATAATTCCCTTTTAAGTGCTTCTCTTCCTTTAGTCACGACTCACTTATAACACATTACGGTATTCCATCATCTTGTTTTACTCTGCTTCTTCTGGCCTTTTTCTTGCTCTTATGAGTAGTACTTCAATAAATTATTTTGAATATACCTGCCTTATGCTCATCTGAAAGAATTCTTTGTATGATTGACATTTTCCATGAGTTACTAGGCAAGCTGAGGCTCTCTTTTTTAGTAAATACTGTCATTAATAAAAGGGTTTATAAACAGATACAAAAGGAAGACAGTTTTATTAGAGTTTGGGAGACAAACAATGGACAGACAAGCTGAAAATCTTAGCAACTGACAGAGGATAGGGGGTGGAGAATAAAGTCATGCCTTTTAAGTGAGCCACAGAGGACAGAAAAATAGACAAAGTCTAGAAAGGGCAAGTTTACTTGAGAGAACTGAGCTAGAGATCTGAGTTCAGAGAACAGCCCATCCAAGTGTCTGTGTCCCTAGGCAAAAAGTCATTGTGGACACATGGTTAGAAAAAAAAAATAGAGACAGCTTATTATGAAAGGAAAAGCACTCTTAAAAATAGGTGTGGCCTAGTAAGCTGAGTAAGGAGCCACAAAGACATTTGTCCATGGTGTGTAAAAACCTTCATAGGACCTTATAGTCCAAAATCCAGGCAGCTCCCTTTGGATCTTTCTTTCTTTTCTCTCTTTGCTTTCTCCTTCCTTCCTTCCTTCATTTCCTCTCTCCCTTTCTCTTCTTCCCTCCCTCCTTCCCTCCCTCCTTTCCTTCCTTCCTTCCTCCCTCCCTCCCTCCCTCCCTCCCTCCCTCCCTCCCTCCCTCCCTCTTTCTTTCTTTCTTTCTTTCTTTCTTTCTTTCTTTCTTTCTTTCTTTCTTTCTTTCTTTCTTTCTTTCTTTCTTTCTTTCTTTCTTTCTTTCATGCTTGCTGTCCCTTAGATGAAGTCTGGGTAAAGAGGAACTTCCATTCTTCCTTTGCAAACTGGATTATTCCATACGTTAATCTTGATATTTCAATTCAGTCCATATTCTGCCACACATTACACTTTTAGATTATGGACTATTCTAAAAAGCCATGGTCACCTCCATCTTGAGGTTGCCTAGTGGGGTCTGAGTTAGCTAATGACAATAGATAATTTGCTTCTTACACTACTTATCCTATTGTATTCTATTAGTGGATGGCCAGTAACACAACACAGTATAATGCAGTAAGGCAAGCTGTCGTCCATATGTGAACATGTATGTCCTCATGTAACAAGGGCACTGGTAGTTATCTAGTGGATTTTATACTCTGGCATAAACAACAAATTGAAAGGCCAGGAAATACAGAAGACCAAGATGCAGAGAAAAGAAAAATAACAGCTATCTATTCGGGATAAGAGAGGCCTAAGTTTGGGAGTCCACCAAACAAACACTGCCTGACTCCTGGGTCCTCTTCTCTGTCCTACTGGTTATGACTAGATACCCATCCCTGTGCCTTCCTGCCATTTCTCCTTCCAGTGTCTTCTGGGAACAAGAAGTGACCATCTCAGAGAGCATGCTCTTGCTTTACTTGCCTATCCATTTTAACTCCGTTTCACTCAGTGTTTTAGGTTTCATCACAAAATGCTAGCATGTGAGCATGTGCTTTAAAGGCTGGCAACCAGCTGCTCCATGCTGCCATAGGTTAATAGTCACAGAGCACCTTGTATTATATCTTAAGTTCTAAAGGGCAGGGAGCATAGCCCACAAACTAGATTGGTTATAACCGGAAGCTGATGGAACTCCCGGTAGTGTCCCTGGATCATACCTCAAATATATTATCTTTATATATGACTGATAGGTACTAAAATTGACAACAATAAAAAAGGCTTGTTGTCATTGGTATTGTATGAATATACTATTTCTTAGAATAAATAATATGAAAAAGGTAAATTGAATTCAAATCTGCTTATGTATTCTTGTAAAAATTGACACTGTATCATTAGAAGAAGAGGAAACACTGTTTAATACTCTACTTGGAGCCTCAGTAGTTATAGGTGTCTGTTGATTTTCAGAAGATTTTAGATTCTACCTATGCACATGAACAAAATTACTACTGCTGCTAACTTCTGAAAATCTGAATAATTTATTATTACAGAACTGAAGAGATTGGCAACTCTAAGTACACATTTGAGAACATGATATTCCAAAGCCATATGCAGCTTTTTACTAACTGCTTTGAAATATATTATTTAGAGATTTTAAATGAATTTAATATTGAACTTTTCTCAGAATATATTTAAATTACTTTAAAGCATTAATTATATAACATGAAGAACCAAATTTTCATTTTTAAAAGAATTATTAGTATTTTAATTTTTTAAGAAAAAATTTATTTGAGAAAATATTTGTTAAATAAGTATTTTTATTTATTTGATAATTTCATATATTTGTACACATATTTGCATCATCCACACACCTCTCTTTTCTGCTTTCAACTCCTTCTCCTGTGTTAACCCCATTATGTTTTTAAAATCATGAGCTCTTCAGTAATTGTGTGTGTGTGTGTGTGTGTGTGTGTGTGTGTGTGTGTGTGTGTGTGTGTGTATGCATGCACGCGCGTGCGCGCTCATAGTTAGGACTAACCACTTAGGATTAGAGTCTCATCCCTGAACAAAACTGCTCCTCCCAGCAGACATTGACTGCTAATAGCTGTAGGACTTTGACAAATTTTCATCCTTTTATGTTTTGTTTTGCTTTGTTTTGGTGGCATGCCAACTAGTATGATCTTTTGCAGGTCTTAGGCAGGCATCCGTATTGTTGAGAGTTCATGGGTTGGGGGGTGGCACATTTTAAGCCCTTTTCTTCCAGTTTCCTCTGGGTTACACTCCAACAAGGTCTCTTCTGGTCCAACAGGTCTGATGTGTGTGAGCAGCAGCAAGTTCCTTGCCATTTCTACCATTCTTTCCTGGGTAGCTTTATTTGGGCAGCTGGCAGGAAGTCTTTGTGAGAGGGTTTCCAGCTGGGCTCTCTAATTCACAGCTTTCTTGTCTGCTTTCTTTTTCTTGATGCTGTGAGAAAACACCTAACAGAATCAATTGAAGGGAAAAGGGAGTTATTTTGAGAAGGAATAGGGTCTATTGTGACAGGAGGGAATGATGGCAGGAAAGTCAGGCAGTTGATCACGCTGCATCCACAGTTAAACAGAAAGGGCTAAGCAACCACTCTAGAACATTCTTATCATCTGAACATATGGATCAAAACATACATAGTAAAGCATTGTTGAAAGAAAACACTAGAAAAAAATCAGGGCTAAGGAGATGGTTCAGTAGATAAAGCACTTGCCGCATGATCAGGAGTTTAGCTATGCAATATTGTGATGAAAATCCCTCTTACATTCTAAGAGGCTGGACCTCACAGCCACAGGTAATATTCCACCTTGAGTTCACTCTGATATCTTACTGTGTACTCAGCCTGTTTGTTTAACTCTCATTTAAGAGAACAATGGGACCATCATCCTTTCTTGCCTTGAATTTCCCATGTAATCAATGTTTACAACCCAAATCAATGCATAACTGTAATCTTAATTGATCTACTCTCCCATGCCCCACCCAAGAGTAATACATTCATACTATGATAGTCATTTACTGGAAACAGAAAATAGGCTGAAAGCAGGATTGTGAACTAATAATCACCATACATGATGAAAGCAACGTATACATATTTCTTGATGAACAATAGTATTTGTTGCCTGGGTCGGTTAGTGTAAGCAGATGTCAGAGACTGAATCCCTTAAAAAGTTCTGTTTAATATTTCTGTGGTTTGCCTCTTTCCTTCCCCCATGTGATTCTTCCTTTTCTTTCAACGAAGTGAGAGCAAATGAACCCCATTACACACAGACACAGATACAGGGACAGAGTTACCAAACAGTCTGCAGACAGACACAGATTCAGAACATACAACAGACAGGCAGGAATGAAGAAAGATTCAGGGAGCATCCTAAAATAGAGAATTCAAATCAGGACTGACTCTAAGTTAAATGACACCATGGAGAAGCACTTTGATTTCCTTTCTTAAGGTGACACCAGCACATTGGTGACCCTGCCTTTATTATGAATGCATACAAACCAGGACCAGAGTTTGGATCCCCAGCACCCACATAAAAGCCGGGAATGGCAGTCACATCTGTAACCCCACTTCAAGGAGGCAAAGGCAGAAACCCAAGGATCCCTAGGACTCTCTGGCCAGCTGGTCTGTGTGACCTCTAGGTTCAGGGAGAGACCTTGTCTCAAGAAATAAGGTGGAGAATGATAGGGGAAGTTATCTAGCATAGATCTCTGCTTTCTTCACATGCATGCATGTATGGGCTAGCACACTTGCATATACACACATATGTTACTCTAGCCTTAGGCTGTTGGAGCTTTGAATCCCATCTGTTTATCTAGTAATATTAGAAATGTCAAAAGCAGCTTTTCTGTCTCTTGGAATTTAAATCAATGTGTGAAAAGGTAAAGTATATGGACTTGATTCTAAGTCCTATCTCTAAGCCTGGATGGAGACCTTTATTCAGAGCTGCCCCGAAGTAGATGTGAAGAATGATCATTGTTTTAGTAAGAGAATGCATTTTTATTCCCCAGAAACCTCAGCTCAGTGCAGAGCCTTACAACTGCTCCAGTTGGAAAGTACTGTGGAGACAGACTGTCAAGCAGCAGGCCCACCTTTCAGAGTCAGGACTCAGAAAAGCCTAACTTTTTTCCCGTTTATCTCCATTTTGAATACTAGTCAAATCCAGCACACTTTCCCTGGACTGCTGGGTCTTTTCACTCTTTCTGTGAAGCCCCCCTCACCATCGGTCATGAGGCTGCTGGCCGAACATGCTGGATGCTAACTCAAAAGACATGGCTTTCTTCCTCACCTCTGTCTCCCCTCTCCTGGCAAGTGCCAGGATTACAACTTGCTGCTCTGTTCTTTTTCTCTCAAACATTAGTAAAATTGCCCTCAAACTCCAACCAGTATATTTCTAAGTTCTGTTATTAAGGAAACTAAGGAACCCGAAGTTTCCACAGTATCATGGACACTTGTACACACACACACACACACACACACACACACACACACACGATTAAGATATAAAGAATTGATTTTTAAAAGCTATTACTACTATTTTAAGATTGTAACAATGGCTTATATTATTCCTTGTATAAGGGTGTATTCTATTGTGTGAACTAGAAGAGGTAACAATGGAAAAGCTTGGTTAATTATTCAGTACAACAAACAAACATCTAGGGTTTCCTTAAAAAATATCACTAGTTTGAAATTCAGCATAAAGACCCACATGACTTGTAGAGTGTTTTACACTCATAGTTGATAGGGAAAGCCTTATCTAAATTACAACGGTTATTTTTTTATGAAGACTTTTTTGGCCTTTATGAATTATCAACATATGCTATCAAAATGACATTGCATGTCTAGGAATTCCTATGATACACTGGCCTAAGACTAAGTCCTTACATATTTCCCTTTCTTAGAGGGACATGAAAAAAAAATTATTCCAATAAGAAGACAAACTCTGGACAAAGTTTGGCATAATAAGGTCTGACCATTTGAAATCAGAGAAATCTGTCTGAAGCCACTAGATGATTTGTTAGTCCTTTAAAATGTGTAACCAATTTAAAATTTCTGAAGAAAAATAGTGTCTACAAACACAACAGAATGATTTCCTCTATGAATTTACTGCCTAGTACACCACAGAATTATTTATATCATGATGGGTATGAAAAAATAGGGCTAAGCTGAAAAAAAAATAAAGAGAACTATCATTTGGAGCAGAGATAAAAATAATAGCTAAAGGCATGAGCAGTAAGGTTTGAAAAATTCTGACTACTTGTTCTTTCTATTCTATGCACAAAAGGTATTACAGAGCCTCTAGATTCTATAGTGCTGTAGTTTGTCCATTAAGGAAAACAGCAACAAATCAAGAACCAAAACAATAATCAATATTAATAAAAACCTAGATGTTATTGATTAAGGCAGTTTTAACATGTCTGATCAATGCACTCAAGAAGTTACATGACAGTCACTGCTGGGGACACTGTAGCATAATCCTTTCTGAGTTCTCTCACAGAAAACTTGCAAATTTCATTTTTCTTTACAGCAGAGTAAAATCACCCGGTGTAAATGTATCAAATGTTCACTACCCATTCATCCATTCATAAACATCTAGACTAATTCCAGTTGCTTTGATTGCCCCAGCACATACATGGACATGCATGTTTCTCTGTTGTATGATATAGAGTTCTTTGGACTTCTATATCATATGTGTGTGGGTATGGTGTAACTGATAGTTCTATTTTTAGTGTTCTTCAGAAGACTCCATGTTCATTTCCATAATGGCTACAATTCCATCAAGATTAGTGGTTTACAATCCCATCAAAACTTTTCTTGATGACAATATTATTCTATCTTACAATAGTTTTAATTTGCATTTCTCTGATGGATAGAAATTTTGAACACTGTTAAAATTATGAATTGATCATTTGTATTTCTTTGAAAATGTGTTTAAGTTATAGGCCTATTTATTGATTGGGAGTTGTGTAGATGTAACCAATCGTCTTATTAAAATAAGAAACACAGAGCCAATGTAAAAGAAAAAGCCGAAAGGTCAGAGCTCAGAGATAAAATCTTACCTCCTGCAGTGCTCCTAGCTTCCCCGAGAGAGAGCTACTTCCTGTTTGTCTGTGTTTAAATAGTCTTTCTGTTCTGCCTTCTCATTGGTTGTAAACCCAACCACATGACTGCCTCATCACTGCCTGTAAGTACCGCCCTCCAGGTCTTAAAGGCACATGTCTCCAATACTGGCTGTATCCCTGAACACACAGAAATCTACCTAGCTCTTCTAACCACCACGCTCTTGCTATGGCTCTAATAGCTCTGACCCAAGGGCAACTTTATTTATTAACATAAAATTAAAATCACATTTCAGAACAAACAAAATATCACCATATTTCCCCTTTTCTATTTTAATAAAAAGAAAAAAGGCAAAAGGTTATAACTAACAAAAGAAAAACTATATACAAAAGTACAATAACTATATACAATATATACAAGTAACAAATACCTAAACGATGTCTAGTCCATTTGTATTTGACAAATCAAAGAAAATAATTCCCTTATCTATCCTATTTTAGTAAGTCCAAAATGTATCTAATTCACTTTCTATCCTAATTAATCTTCAACTATAACTAACTAATCTTCAACTCCCTCAGAAACCTAAGAAGGAAATAATATTAGCTAACAAAAATAAAAACAGGAAGTGCACAAAAGCAACTTCCAAAAATTTTGTGAGTTGACAGAAACAGCCAGCTGCCTGGACAGTCACCTGGGGTTTCTCCGCAGTGTTGGGGCATCATCTTCAGCCTATAGGCTTATCGTATCTGACAGACTCATTTGTGAAGTAGGTTGTACACAAGGTCAACAGTTCAACCTCACATTGGGTGAGAGCAGTCCATGTACCAGAAACACCTGAATTCCACTAGTGTCATGTCATGATTCAGGATTTTAAATTCTGGAAATTGTTGATGGTTTTTTAATTCAGCTGTCCATTCTTCTTGGCTGTGTACATATGGCTTCATCTCAGCATCCCCTTCTTCTCCACATCCCTCTATTAAATGCCAGTCTACTATTGAGAGGTGTGAGCTTTCAGCTGCTGTTCCATTGCACAACAGAAGCCATAGGCCCACTGCCTGTTCAGCTGCCTTTGAAGAAAAGGGCACTGTACCTTTTCCGGATTGTGAAGGCCACTTCAGGGATGGTGCCATATTGTCCTGGCCTCAGAAGATGCCTTCTGATAAAGCCATAACCACACTTGTTTTGGCAGGAATCGGTAGTCCTTTGTTTCGTGTTCTGTCTGTCCATTTTGTCCTGTTGATTTGAGGATACTTTGTTGTCCAGTGGTTAACTTTTGCCACAATGAAAGTTAACTCCATATGCAGTTTCTTCAATGCCCATATTTTCTCTGAAGTAGATTGGTACTGCCAGGAGCCGACATGTCTCCAAAAAGAAAAATTTCTAAGTTATTAAAACATTTTAAATGCCATATTCGGTAGATCTCTGAAGGGTTTGAAGATGACCTGTCTAAAATATATCTGCTCAACTTTTAAAACATATCTAATATGACTACAATTTCTATTGTAATGTCTAACTACTTTCATTTCTTTATATCCTAATAGTTGGTAATAATGTAAAGTATTTAAAACTAGTAATTGTCTTTTTCTTTTCTTTCTTTCTTTTTTTTAAAACAAGAACCTTAAATCTAATCTCCTTTGCTTAGCCTTTTTCCTAACCCTTCACAACAACTTGTAACCTACCCCCCTAAATAATGAAAATTATCCCAGACCCAAAACCCATTAAAAAGACCAAAAAAAAAAAAAAAAAAAAAAAAAAAAAAAAAAAAAAAAAAAAAACCACCCGCCCCACACCACCTCTTTGGGAATGTGGGCGTCATTCTTAAAATTGCTTCCTGCTGGGTATGGGCGAAGTTATCTTTATCCTGAAAGAAAAATTTTAGGTTAATTGTCAAATTCTAGGAAAGGTAACTATATCCTTCATTATTATCCAGTCTGTGTATAATGCCAAAGTTCAGGGTTTATCTCAAGTCCTTATTCAAGTAGTCTTTGAGACTGGATCATCTCAGCTAGTCATCTCAAAATTGCTCTGAGCACCTTGTAGTTCAAAGCTGATCTGTAGATGATGTTTGTCAGTTCAGTGATATTATTATTGTCCACGTGGAATTGTTGTTGTTGTGGGGCCCCATCTTCTTCCTGGAGACTTCAGTTGATGTTAGGCCTGGCCGTGATTTCCTGCAGAAATCTGATAAGAGACTCGAACACAAAGACATATATATGCAGCTAATTGAAGCCTTTTTTCTATAATTAGTTAGTACTCTATATGACCATTCATATCTTAACAAAGTTTAAAATGTATATATATATATATATTAATCTTGTAAATTTTGATATAAAATTTATACTTTAAGAAAAGTTTAAAGAATCAGAATAGAATCAAAGAGTTGAGATTAGTAATAGAATAGTCCCTTAATTAATTTGGCTTTTGTCCTGTCCCACAGCAGAAAATGGCTCTTTTATTCTGGCATGATACAGGGAGTTTGTATTTTCCTTTTAACAACATGCTTGAGTTTAAAGAAGGAGAGAGCCATTCTCCAACTCCAAAGTCAGCTTTAAATTTTAATTGAACTGGGACTATTAGAAGACCAATAGTGTTAAATCTTTAGAGAAAAGCAGAAACAAACATTTAAGAAGACATAAAATTTTTTAGATAATATATACCCATACGCCATTTCACTCTGTTTCCTGGGATAGATGATTTGTCCCTTTTCTTCAGTTGTCTCATTTGTCTTGTGTTCTTCAGATTCCTTAACCATCATTCTCCTAAAAGACAAAAACAAAAACCTTTCCCCAAGACTAATTTTGGGGATGTTCCCTTTTGGCAAGTTATTATCTGATTAAATGAAAAGACATGTGTTACTGGTACAAGTTAGTTTAAATTGGATGTTCATGCTGGTTGATGAACTATCATCTCCTCTAATTAAGAGGTTTCTCTTGTTCAAATCGAACCTTTATCAATTTTGATGGTACCCACAGCTTATCTTCTCCTGTAGAAACAAAAGCAAAACCTCGTCCCCAACGTAATACATACCCTGGTTTCCATTCTGAGGTCAGCACATCCTTAAAGTATATAGGCTGATTTAATTCTGTAGTTTTTTCTATTATCCAATGTCTCTCTGCAGCTGTTGTTCCTTTCTCATTGGCATTCAGAAAATTCAAAGTTAATAGAGCATTATGCAGTCTATTTCTGGGGGTTTTTGTTACTCCTTTCTGTTTATTTAGCATATCCTTTAGAGTTCTGTTTGATCTTTCTATAACTGCTTGACCTGTAGGATTATGTGGTATACCTGTAATATGCTTTATTTTGTAATAAGCAAAAAACTGTTTCATTTTAACAGAGACATATGATGGAGCATTGTCAGTTTTGATTTGTGCAGGTATACCCATGATGGCCATAACTTCTAGCAAATGAGTGATTACAGAATCAGCTTTTTCAGAACTCAAAGCAGTTGCCCATTGAAATCCTGAATAAGTATCAATGGTGTGGTGCACATATTTCAATTTTCCAAATTCTGCAAAGTGAAACACGTCCATCTGCCAGATTTCATTCCTCTGAGTACCCTTTGGGTTACATCCTGCTGGTAATGGCGTTTGATTATAGAAGGAACAAGTAGGACATTTCTTTACTATTTCTTTGGCTTGTTGCCAGGTTATGGAAAAATCCTTTTTTAAACCTTTACTATTGACATGATGTTTTTTATGAAATTCTGAGGCCTCCAGCACATTTCCTAACAATAATTTATCAATCTCATCATTGCCTTGTGCTAAAGGGCCTGGCAGACCACTATGAGATCGGATGTGAGTTATATATAAAGGATGACTCCTTTTCCTGATTGTATCTTGTAATTGAATAAGTAGTGAAGTTAATTCTGAAGCATCAGGGATAAATTCTGCAGTCTCAATATGTAATACCACTCTTTCAGCATACTGAGAGTCAGTTACTATGTTGAGAGGTTCTGAAAAATCCATTAATACCAACAGAATAGCATACAATTCTGATTTTTGCACTGAATTATAAGGTCTTTGAACCACTTTACTTAAATTTTCTGATTTGTAACCTGCCTTTCCTTGTTTATTAGCATCTGTATAAAATGTACAAACTCCAGATATGGGTTTTTGTCATAAAATTCGAGGCAAGATCCAATCAGCTCTCTTTATAAAATCAATTCTGTTGCTTTTGGGATATTTGCTGTTAATTTCTCCCAAAAAATTACTGCAAGCTCTTTGCCAAGGTTCACTTTCTGTCCATAATTTTTCAATGTCCTCCTTTAGTTAAAGGTATGACAATTTCTGCTGGTCAATTCCTGCTAATTGACGAAGTCTCAATTTTCCTTTCCAAATCAAGTCAGAGATTTTTTCCCCATAAGTTTTTAATTTTTTATTTGGTTTATTTGGTAAGAATATCCATTCCAATATAATATCTTCCCTCTGCATTAATATTCCAGTAGGAGAATGCCTAGAAGGTAAAATAACCAAAATGCAATTCAGCTTTGGATCAACACAATCCACGTGCCCTTCATGTACTTTCTTTTCTACCAAGGCCAATTCTTTCTCAGCTTCAGGTGATAATTCTCTTGGACTATTTAAGTCCTTGTCACCTTCTAAGGTTTTGAACAAATTAGTCAGTTCATCATTTTTTACCCCAACAATAATTCGTAGATGAGAAATATCTCCAAATAATCTTTGAAAGTCATTAAGAGTCTGTAGTCTATCTCTCCTAATTTGCACCTTTTGGGGTCTAATTTTTTGTAGCTCTATTTTATATCCTAAATAATTAATAGAATCTCCTCTTTGTATCTTTTCAGGAGCAATTTGTAATCCCCAGCAAGGCAAAATTTTCTTTACTTCTTCAAATATTCTTTCTAAAGTATCTGCATTTGAGTCAGCTAGTAAAATATCATCCATATAATGATAAATTATAGATTTAGGAAATTTTTATGTATCACTTCCAATGGCTGCTGTACAAAATATTGGCACAGAGTTGGGCTATTTAACATTCCCTGTGGGAGGACCCTCCATTGAAATCTTTTAACCGGTTGAGAATTATTATAAGTAGGCACTGTGAAAGCAAATCTTTCTTTGCCTTTTTCTTGCAAGGGTATTGAAAAGAAACAGTCTTTTAAATCAATAACTATGAGAGGCCATCCTTTTGGTAACAGAGTAGGCAAAGGAATTCCAGATTGTAGAGAGCCTATTGGCTGAATTACTTTGTTAATTGCTCTAAGGTCTGTTACCATTCTCCATTTACCAGATTTCTTTTTAATAACAAATACAGGAGAATTCCAAGGGCTGGTTGACTGTTCAATATGCTGAGCATTTAACTGTTCTTCTACCAGCTCTTCTAAAGCCTGGAGTTTCTCTGTTGTTAAAGGCCATTGCTGAACCCATACAGGCTTGTCTGTTAACCATTTTAAAGGTAGAGCTGTTGGTATTTTTGGAAGATTATCAGTTGTTGTGCCCTGTTCTTGTATAATGTGGATGGCTGGTGACCACTCAAAATAATGCCTTCTAATATTTCTCTCAGAAACATGTGCTAGTTTATGATTTGTTTCTGAGATTGGAGGGATTTTTATCTGAGTATTCCATTGTTGCAACAAGTCTTAACCCCACAGGTTCATAGTTATGTTAGCCACATATGGTTTTAATTTTCCTCTCTGTCCTTCTGGACCTATACATTCCAGCCATCTTGCACTCTGTTTCATCTGAGATAATGTCCCAAATCCTAACAGTTGAACGTTTACCTCCTGAAGAGGCCAAGCTGGATGCCAAAATTCTGGTGCAATTATGGTAACGTCCGCACCTGTGTCTACCAGACCAGACAACAAAACACTATTTATTTTTATCGTTAATTTTGGTCTCTGTTCATTAATAGAAGTTTGCCAAAAAATTTTCTTTATGTTTTCTCCTGAATTTTCTATTCTCTCTGTTTCATCATCCTGACCAGCATGATTTATTCCAATAGTCATTTGGTTATTTAATCGCTCAGAGCAGGGATTTCCTCTACAGCTGCAGGAAAGGTTTGAACTGGTTTTGCTATGGGGGCCTGCATGAGGCCCCTCCGGGAGATTCCCGAAAACTGAGGCAAAGGATTACCCTGTCTGTCCTTTGTTGATCTACATTCGTTGGTCCAGTGTTTTCCCTTACCACACCTTCTGCATACTCCAGAAGGAAGGGGCATTCTGTTGCCATTGTTCCTTGCAGAAACAATGCTTCTAGGAATGACCTGTTTACAGTCCCTTTTAAAATGTCCTTGCTTTCCACACCCAAAACATCTAACACTCCTCAAACATTTTGAAATTACTTCTCCTACCCACGTATCATCATGCTCATCAACCTCAACATTAATTGTTTCTCTAATCCAATCTTCCAAAGGTGCAGATCTTGCCTTTAACGGCCTGATTATTCTTTTGCATGCTGCATTCGCATTCTCAAATGCCAAAGCTTCAATTATTGCCTTACTAGCTTCTGATTCTGAGACCATTCTGTGTACTGCTGAAGCCAGTCTTTCTAAAAAATCTGTGAAAGATTCTTTTGGGCCTTGCATAACCTTTGTGAATGACTCAGGTTTTTTTCCTGGTTCCTCAACTCTGTCCCATGCATTCAAGGCTGCCATTCGACATAAAATTAGGGTTTGAACATCATATAAACATTGTGTTTGTACTGAAGCATGTTGGCCTTCTCCAATAAGCTGATCCTGACAAACTTGTATTCCTTTATCCCTCCATTGTTTTTCTACGTTTCTAGCTTCCTCCTTAAACCACGTTAGAAATTGAAGTCTCTGGCTGGGTTCCAGAACAGCTTGTGTAAGGTCCCGCCAGTCTTGTGGTACAATCCTATTATATGTTGACCAAGAGTTTAACATTTGCTTTACATATGGGGAATGCATGCCATAAGATACTATTGCCTCCTTAAACCTTTTAAAATCCATCAGTTCAATTGGAGCCCAAATATTTTGTGTAGCCATTTGATCAGGCATCTGCTGTACGGTTACAGGATAAATTAAGGGTGACTGTGTGAAAACAGGCCTTCTTTCTGTAACCTTATGATCCAAACTTGAACCAACTTCACTGTTAATTTCTTCTGTCTGAATTTTTACAGGTTTAACAAGTTTTTCTAAAGCTGTCATCCTGGCACTTAAATCGACTATCTTTTTAAATAGCAAAATGAGAATAAGCATGGTGATAAAATGCATAATTCCCATAATACTAATCTTTTCATATAGTTGTTCCATTGTCAGACTGCCTAAAATTTCAAACAAAACCCAATTTTCTTCCAATGTACACAGAAAACCCATTTTTTTTTAATGTGGAAAAAATTTGTGGTTTAAATAGTTTCCTTTATGACTTACCAAATCTGCGTAGAACAGTAGAAATCCGAGTGAATTTCAAAACAGCCACCTAGTGTCCTAGGTGTGAATCCAGAGAGAGAGAGAGAGAGAGAGAGAGAGAGAGACAGAGACAGAGACAGAGACAGAGACAGAGAGAAAGCAAAAGCGAAAGTGAAAGCGAAAGTGAAAGTGAAAGCGTAGCCGGCTAAAGCTTAAATCCAGCCACTTGTTCCCTCTTGGGCAGAGTCAAGGCCTGGCTTTACAGGCAGGGGCCCTGTTTAGCAGGGCAGGCCTGAGTTGTTTGTAGCACTGGCTTTAAGCAAGCAGCTCACAGTCCAGCCTGAGGCCAAGCAGACCTGGGCCGGGGCTAGGGAGCCGGTTGCTCTGGCTAGGGAGCCAGCTGCTCAGGCTAGGGAGCCGGCCCCAAGCAGTTTTTAATGGATTCTTGTCACGTTGGGCACCAGATGTAGATATAACCAATCGTCTTATTAAAATAAGAAACACAGAGCCAATGTAAAAGAAAAAGCCGAAAGGTCAGAGCTCAGAGATAAAATCTTACCTCCTGCAGTGCTCCTAGCTTCCCCGAGAGAGAGCTACTTCCTGTTTGTCTGTGTTTAAATAGTCTTTCTGTTCTGCCTTCTCATTGGTTGTAAACCCAACCACATGACTGCCTCATCACTGCCTGTAAGTACCGCCCTCCAGGTCTTAAAGGCACATGTCTCCAATACTGGCTGTATCCCTGAACACACAGAAATCTACCTAGCTCTTCTAACCACCACGCTCTTGCTATGGCTCTAATAGCTCTGACCCAAGGGCAACTTTATTTATTAACATAAAATTAAAATCACATTTCAGTACAAATAAAATATCACCATAGAGTTATTCTTATTTTGGTGTTTAATTGTGCTTGTTAGTGTTCTGCCCAGATCAGGACCCCCAAAGAGACCACTGGAGACCCAAGATGTCCAGAATGCAAAAGCAAGGTTTATTTGACCTGGTCACGTGTGTGCTTAGTCCAAGCTAGCAGGGAACCCTTGTCTACCACACCCAATGCCTCGAGGCAGGGAGAAAAGTTCCCTTTCTTGGGGAAGTTAGTTTTTATAGGCAAAAAGCACAAAATTCCTTAGGGGGAGGGAGTTAGTACAGGTCCATCCTTGATTGGTCCAGTTTTTCCTGGGCCTGGACTTTGTCTTATTCTTGCTTATCTGTTTGCCCTGTCAGGAGTTTTACAACCCATCTCTGGGGTCTGGTCATGTTATCTCCAGAGAGGGGCATCTCATGGTTAATGGGTCACTACCAGACATCCTGACTTTGTTCTTTTGAAAACACCTGACTTCACCCTCTCCAGGAAGGGGGAACTGACTCAGTTCTGTTTAAGATATCTCTTCCCTCAGTTCTTTTGGGTTTCTGGGGGAGCTGTGTCTGGGCCTTTGGTGGGGGTCTTTCAGTTAGTTTTTGTCAATATGATACAAACTATAGTCACCTTGGAAGAGGAATCCCAATTGCTGAATTGCTTCCATAAGATCAGCTGGTAGAGAAGTCTGTCGGGACATTTTCTTGAATAATATTACTGTGGGGGGCCTACCCTACTTTGGGCAGTGCCACCTCTGGGGGAGTGGGCCTGAGTTGTATAAACAAGCTACTGATGGAAAGCAAGCTAGTAAGTGGTGTACTTTTATGGTCTTTGTTTCAGCTCCTGCCTCAAGGTTCCTGAGTTTTAACACCTGCCTTGGCTTCCTCATATGAGGATGTGTAAGGCAAATTAATTTTTTTAGTTCCATGTATATTCTAGATATTAACCCTTGAAGACTGTCTTACCATTCTGTAGGTTCTTCATTCTGTTTTTAGGTTCATTTGTTGTCCAGAAACTTTTTAATTTCATGAAATTCCATTTGTCAACTCTTAATGTTGTTTCCAGAATGATTGTGATTCTACTACCTATGTCATGACTTTGTTTTCCTATTTCTATTTGACTTGAATAATCTGTGGTGATATTTTATTTGTACTGAAATGTGATTTTCATTGTATGTTAATAAATAAAGTTGCCCGGTGGTCAGAGCTATTAGAGCCATACAAAGAGCGTGGCGGTGGTGGCGCATGCCTTTAATCCCATAGATCTCTGTGTGTTCAGGGATACAGCCAGCATTGGAGACATATGCCTTTAAGACCCAGAGGGCTGTACTTACAGGCAATGATGAGGCAGTCATGTGTTTGGGTTTACAACCAATGAGAAGGCAGAACAGAAAGACTATATTAAAGACAAACACACAGGAAGTAGCTCTCTTTCGGAGAAGTAGGAGCACCACAGGAGGAAGGGTAAGATTTTAGCTCTGAGCTCTGACCTCTTGGCTTTCTCTTTTACATTGGTTCTGTGTTTCTTATTTAATAAGATGTTTGGTTACATCTACAATAATCCTTACTTCCTTAGCAATTTTGGAACATAACTTTACTTTTCTTACAGTTATTTACTTTCACATGCTTTGTGAACCCCATTTAGGGAAGAATCCAAGTCTTCTAACCACCTGGAGGCTGAAGTTAGAACCTCAGGGCCAGGGTGACCTATGGGATTAATGGAGTAAAATGTCACTGTCCTACAGAGGCCTCTGAACCTAACAAGTAACAAGGCCTGTCCCTTGTTGAATTTTGGGACCACTGGTCTCCAGGAGAATTCTTATCCCACGTGAGCCAGAGCACTTAACCTTCCCTGCCCTATGGGGTTTCTGGGGATAAAAGCTGGTCCTGTGGTGATCTTTGGTCTTGGCAGAGCCAGAGGCCTGTCCCACGATGCTCTGTTATTTTTTGATGTGAGAAAATATGCCCATAACCTTTCTTCTCATGACCACTTGAGTACATCCTAGAAGTTGTGATCTCCTTTTTATTTCATTCTGGGAAATTTAAATTTTCTACCTCTATTGCTTCCTTTAAAATTAAACTGACCATTCAAAATTAAATTGCTCAATATTCAAATGCTTGTGTGTTATTCAACTTTGATTTCTAGTTTTATTGCCGTGTGACCTAGTAGGATGCTGTGATGACTATTATTGGTTGTCAACCTGACTACATCTGGAATTAATGAAGGGTCCACCTAGGAGGGATTTCTGATTAATTAAGTGGGAAGATCTACTTTTGATCCAAAATCTTTGAGGTAGGAAGACACACCTTTAATCTAGATTTAATCTGAGCCCCACCTTCTGCTGGAAGCCTATATAATGACATGGAGGAAGGAAACTTTTGCTCTTTGCCTGTTTGCTCTTGCCTTGCTAGCAAGCATTTTCCTTAACTGGCATTGGAGGCTCCTTCTTTGGGATTCCAGCATATACTGAAGACCAACTGAGACAGACAGCCTTGTGGGCTAAGAAACTACTGCATTCTTGGACTTTCTGTTCATGGCCAGCCATTGTTGAATTAGGGGGACCACAGCCTGTAAGTCATTCTAATAAATCTCCTTTTTATGCATATGTGGAGAGATTCTTTTATAAGTTCTGTTACTCTAGACAACCCTGACTAATACAGACTTGGGTACCAAAAATGATTTTAGAACAACAAGGATGAATCCTTTAAGTATTTGGAATAGGCTTGCCAATTTGCCAATACCTACAGTTAAGAAGCCTCTCAAGTTATTGACACCTCTCCTGAGAGCTTGGAGAGTACTGAAAGCCCATGGTGTGAACTGTATACATAATAAATAAATAAATCTTTAAAACAGTTCACACCATGGGCTTTCAGTAGTCTCCAAGCTCTCAGGAGAGGTGTCAATAACTTGAGAAGCTTCTTAACTCTTGGAGAGTACTGAAAGCCCATGGTGTGAATCTGTTTTTACAGATTTAAGGAGATAAATGCATTTTATAATACCAATTCACCAATTGTGGGCAGCAATGGCTTTGTTGACTTTGTATACAAAACTTTTTATAGTTTATGGGAAAACATGGAATATGATGATGCTAGTTGGTTGGGTGCTCTTAGCATCTCTGGATTAATTGACAAAGGATAGGAATGAGCTCCCTGATAAAATTAACCAACTTGTAGCATTTCAGAATACAGTGAAGGACAACACTGTTCTTAGTCATAAAATTAATCGGCTCCAGATGTGCATAAACAGTCTAAAGGTTTCTAAGTGTGTCCTGGAAGAAAATCTTTCCAGCAACCACAGAGCTCAAGTTGTGGAAGATCAAACTGGAACACTTACTATTAGTTTGGCTCGATTACAGCAAAAATTCAAGAGGATTTCAGTGGTTAAAGAAAGGGCATTAATTGGTAAAGAATGGGATCCTGTGACTTGGGATGGGGGTGTGTGGGAGGACCCTACTGAAGCTGAGAACTTTGAACCGTCAGATTCTCAAGGGTTTATCTCACCTGAGGAAGTAAATCTCTCTATCCTCAGCCCACCTCTTAAAATATTGTCATTTGCTGGAGAGATGGCTCAGAGGTTAAGAGCACTGGCTGCTCTTCCAGAGGTCCTGAGTTCAATTCCCAGCACCCACATGGTGGCTCACAACCATCTGTAATGAGATCTGGCGCCCTCTTCTGTATACATAATAAATAAATAAATCTTTAAAAAAATATTGTCATTTGCACCTTTGAGTAAATTAACCCTTCATTGTCTACTAAACAAGCAGTGACTTTCTCTGAAGGAAATGTTAGCCAAGACAATACTGATGTCATCAACAGTTGCCTCTAGACCTATAAACAGATTCAAAGTAAAGTGGGCTCTGAGAGGGGAGGTACAAAGTACAGTCCATAAGGAGGTGAGCTGTACTACTGAAGATGTTAATGAGTTTGCTAATTCATTCAAGCAGAAGTCTGGCTAATACGTGTGAGGATGGATTTTGAGGGTGTGGGATAATGGTAGAAGAAACATAAACCTGGATAAGGCTGAGGTTATTGATATGGGCCCTCTGAGTGGAGATTCTAGGTTTAATATGGAAGCTAGTAGAATTGAAAATAAGGGAAAAAAATAAGAGGTGCCAAAAGTTTGTTTGAATGGTTGGCTAAAGCATTTGTCAAAAGATGGCCTACTAAAAGGAAGTTATTGGTGCCTAATATCCCTTGGCTTAGTGTTGATGAAGGGATTTTAAGGTTCAGGGAAATTGTAATGGTAGAGTGGATATGCTATGTGAAACCTAATCCTCCACAATGGGAAGGCCCAGAAGACATGCCCTTCACTAATCCTATAAGAAGCTAAATAGTGAGAGAGGCACAGCACACTCAAAGGGCTTTGTTGTTGCCTTTTTTTGTGTGTGTGCCAGACTTTAGGGTTGGAGATGCTGCTGCTCAGTTGTATGAATTAAATGCAATGGGCTTAATTGGGTCCCGAGGAAGCAGGGGCCAGATAGCAGCACTGAATCACCAAAGGCAGGGTGATTGTAGTTATTGTAATGGGCAGCACAAACAAAGTAATGCCCATCATGGCCTAATCTGTAATGGTCATCACAGGCAAAAGGAATTTTATAGTGATATGATTTGTATGGACCTTTGGTACTGGCCAATCAATCATGGTGTTTCCAGGCATTAAATAGATAAGCCTACTGGATTTTTATTTTATCTGTATAAGTGGAAAAATTCTTAAACAAATGAAAGAAAGGCTCCATTGAATGTTGGCAAAAGGAATCTCAGCCAGTGAATAATTTCCAGGCGAGCCAGTGTACAGATCCAGAGCACCTTGAATGTAAGGAAAGCCAGGTTCCCCTGAGGAAGGTCCTTGTTAAAATACCCAAAAGCTTTACAGTGAGCCTTTCTGCAGTCCTTCCCTATAGGGACCTGTAGACTTTTACATTGGAGGAAAGGAAATAGTCAGACTTTCCAGGGTCTATGAATACTGGTTCTGAACTAACACTGATTCCAGGAGAACCTAAGAAACATTGTGGTCCTCCAGTTAAAGGAGAGACTTATGAAGGTCAGGTGATTAATGGAGTTTTGGCTCAAATACAATACACAGTAGATCCAGTGGGTCCCTGAACTCATCCTGTGGTTATTTCCTCAGTCTCAGAATGTATAATTGGGATAATTCTCACACTGGTTCCCTGAACTGTGTAGTGAGGGCTATTATGGTTGAAAAGGCAAATGGAAGCCTTTAGAGTTACTTCTACCAAGAAAAATAGTAAACCAATATCAGTATCACATCCCTGGAGGAATTGTAGAAATTAGTGCCACTATTGAAGACTTGAAAGATACAGGGTCGGTGGTTCCTACCACATCTCCCTTTAATTCTTCTCTCTTGCCAGAACAGAAGAAGGTGCTTCAAAGGTCCAGGCTGCAGTGCAGGCTGCTCTACCACTTGGACCATATGATCCAGCAGACTGTATGGTACTTGAGGTGTCTGTGGCAGATAGGGAGGCTGTTTGGAGCCTTTGGAAAGCCCATATAAGTGAATCACAGAAGATCTTTGGGATTTTAGAGTAAGGCTCTATCATCCATCATCTGCAGACAACTGTTCTCCCTTGGAAAGAAAGCTTTTGCCCTGCTATTAGGGCTTAATGGAAACTGAATGTTTGACAATGGGTCACTAAGATCTGAACTACCCATCATGAGCTTGGTGTTATCTGACCCAACACATCATAAAGTAGGACATGCACAATAGCAATCTATTATTAAATGGAAGTGGCATATACAAGATCAGGCCCAAGCAGGTCCCAAAGGCACAAACAAGTTACACGAAGAAGTTACCCAAATGCCCAAGGTTTCTACTCTTGTTACAATACTGTCTGTTGCCAAGCATTCACCTATAGCCTCATGGGGTATTCCCTATAATCGGTTGACAGAGGAAAGAAGACTAGGGCCTGGTTTATTGATGGTTCTGCATGTTTTGAAGGTGCCCTCCAGAAGTGGACAGCTGCAGCATTATAACCCCTTTTTTGGACAATCCTGAAAGACAAAGCAAAGGGAAATCCTCACAGTGGGCAGAACTTTAGGCAGCACACATTGTCACACATTTTGTATGGAAGGAGAAACGGGCAGATGTGTAATCATTCACTGATTCATGGCCTGTAGCCAGTGGACTGGCTGAATGGTCAGGGACTTGGAAAGAACATGATTGGAAAATTGGTGAGAAAAACAACTGCATCTGGGGAAGAAGTATGTGCATAGATCTCTCCTAATGTGTGAAGTATGTGAAGATGCTTGTGTCCTACATAAATGCTCATCAAAAGGTGACTTCAGCATAAGAGTAGTTTAATAATCAAGTAGATAGGCTATCCTGTTCTGTGAACAGTCAGCCTCTTTCCCCAGCCATTCCTGTCATTACCCAATGGGTCCATGAACTAAGAGTCTATGGTGGCAAAGATGATAGTTATTCATGGACTCAAAAACATGGACCTCCATTCATCAAGGCTGACATGGACTTCCACTCGTCGAGGCTGATCTGGCTACAGCTGCTGTTAAGTGAAAGATCTGCCAACAACAGACACCAATGCAGAGTACCAGATATGGCACCATTTCCCAGGAGTGAGGGGCAGCCAGAAACCTGATGGCAAGTTGACTACATTGGACTACATTGGGCTTCTGATACCCTTAAGCCAATAAGCTAAGAAAGGAAAAACAGTGTTAAGGAGGGTGATTGATCCAAATTACCATGGGGAAATTGAATTACTTCCCTATAATGAAGGTAAGAAAGTTTATATCTGGAGTGCGGGAGATCTTTAGGATATCTTTTGGTGATTCCATGTACTGTGATTAAAGTCAATGTAAAACTATAACAGCCTAATACAGGCAGGATAACAAAGTGCACACACCAGTAGGAATGAAGGTATGGGTCATTCCTCCAGGAAAAGAGCCAAGACTTGCTGAGGTGCTTGCTGGGGTGCAATAGACATAAAATACAGAATGTATAGTAGAGGAAGATAGTTATAAATACAAACTAAGGCTTATTGGAGAAATTATTAAGGCCACTCCAAACAGTTAAAAGGGAGGTTTATTAGTGGCATAACTTACAAATGAAGGGATAGGTAAGTTGCAGGGTCTGAGGAAGACGTAGTGCAGTCTAATGGTGTTCTCTGGAGAACTCTGCTTGGTCTACTTCTAGCATCCAGGGGCCAGGAACCAAGAGAGGGTGGCGCATCTGGATCTTGGGTCTTCAGGGTCCTCCCTGGCCCTGCCTTGTAGGCATGACAGTTACCAAAGCCTCAATGGGGGTTGGAACTTCCAGATCAAAGCTGGAATGGCTACCCACTACATCTCCCCCTTTTGTCTAAATAAGAAGGTTTAAACTTAATATAAGACTGTATACAAAGGAAGGGTTATCAAATGTTGTCGAGGAGTAATGAGGGATAATGACCTAGATAATATGGAACTACAATCAATGCGAACAATATCAAACAAGAAATACATACTAAAATCCAGAGAAGTCTAGAGCGTAGGTAAATGGTATGTTACAAAAATCATTCCAAAAGGTATCCTATCCTAAAGAACCTGAATCTAATACTTAATATGTTCTATCTAAGACTATATATATTAAGTTGTAACTATAACTGCTAGTCTTCAATCCCATCAAAGACCTGAGAAGGAACATAATGGTACCTGAGAAATGGAAGATGGATGCAAGCAACTTTCAACTTTCGGGAATCTTGCAAGAGTAGACCGAGACAGCTGGCAGCCTGGACAGTCACCTAATGTTTCTCAGCATAGTTGGTGCATTCAAATTGGCTACAGGCCTAGAGTATCTGACGGACCATTTTCAGAAGCAGGAATTCTGAAAGATCATCTTACCCTGTCTTGGCAGAGTACAGTGGCCGCTTTCCTTGTGTCCCAATTGTCCAGAAAGGACAGCATTCGTACTGTCAGCAGTCGAGGCAAGGGCAGTTCTTTGACTAATAGACCGTTTTGCTCCAAGAAGACAAACTTCCAAATGGAAATGTCTTAGAAGCCCAACATTCTCTTGGGATCAAAGACTCTTAATCTCAGGGTCATGGGTTCGTGCCCCACGTTGGGTGCCAGACATTGGTGAAATTATTAAGGCCACTCCACATAGTTAAAAGGGAGGTTTATTAGTGGTGCAACTTACAAATGAAGGGATAGGTAGGTTTCAAGGTCTGGGGAACACATAGCACAGTCCATTAGTGTTCTCTGGAGAACTCTGCTTGGTTTACCTCTAGCATCCAGGAACCAAGAGAGGGCGGTGCATCTGGATCTCGGGTCTTCAGGGTCCTCTTTTGGCCCTGCCTTGTAGGTGTGACAGTTACCAAAGCCTCACTGAGGGCTGGAACTTCCAGATCAAAGCTGGAATGGCTACCCACTACAAAGGCCCATGACTAGTTGCAGAAATCAGAAACAGGGGTTATAATTGGCATATGTTTCTGCATTTGTACAGATATTTGTGTTTTCTTTCTTTATTGTCTTTATAATATGATGTAACATCAATTAAGAGAATATCAGTGGTTATCATGTTTAAGTTTGAGACACCAAAAGAATGTCCCTCAAGGGACATTGACATCTATTTTAAATTTTAATGCATTTGTGGCTATACAAGGGATACCTATATCATGTTAAGTATAATCATGGCCTGGTTATTCTTTTCATTTAGAAATTAAGCATGGTATAGGAGATGTGATTGTATGCCAAGTTGACAAGGGGCAGGTTTGTGATACCTATTCTTTGCTGTCAACTTGACTACACTTAGAATTATATATATTCTATGTATATAAATAAAGTATATATTTTATTGTATGCTATATGGCATATAATGTGGCTCATTTTTAGAAAAGATTCTATAATAGAAAAAAATACAAATTTGTTATTTGTTGGATTGATGTTAATATAGATATCTTTAAATCCAATTGATCTACTAAGTGGTTTATCTCTGAGGTTTCTTTGCTGACTTTTATTTGGAAGACATATCTAGATATAAAAGCAGAGCACTAAAGACTTCCTTCGTTATTGTGTCTGGACCTATGTGGCCTTTTTTGCTTTTTAGGGTTTGCTCTGTAAAACAGAAAGCCTTAAAGCTCAGTGTGTAAATAACGCATTTATGTCCTCTTGATGAAGTGTTTCTTTTCTCAATATGTAGGGGTTCACTTATCTCTTATGAGTAGTTTTATTTTGCACTGAGTTTATCAAATGAAACTGCTATGCTTTCTGTATGTGGCATCCCTTGACTTCATAGTTTATATGTAATCTTTAATTCTCAGTTTGTGGATATCTTTCCCAGCTACAATATGTGTGTTTCTTGAAGACAGCATAGAATGGGGATGTGTTACTTTAACATTTTAATTAATTTATTAATTTAATTTCATAATTATATACAATATATTTTGATCATATTCACCCCAACTCCTCATCTTTTGTCCTCCTAGATCCATCTTCACCCCTAACCTGCCTCCCACCTTCATGTATTTTCATCTCATCTGTATCTTCTAAGATGTGAATTGAGACCATTTGCATTCAAGTTTATTTTGGATATGGGTTTCCAAGTACTGATGATTTTGTTGTCTGTTGTTCTGGTTGTTTGGTTTGTTGGTAGTTCTTTTCTCCTCTCTTGGTACTACTGGACATTTGCTGCTTTGATTTGCTGGACAAGATTTGTTCCTTCTTGGTTCTCATATGTTTGTTGATCTCATTAAATGCAATCCTTCCTGGGTTTCCATTGATGATTCTCATTATATTTCTTGTATATAGTAAGTACTTCTTAGAGAATTTTATATAGCAATGGCCTTAACTTGTTTTTGTCTTGAAATATATTTAGTTATCTGATTTTTTTCATGTATTTTAATAGATTTTTTTCCTTAGGATTGAATCTTGATTGACAATTACTTAAACTCAAGGCAATGAATACATGATTTTTCTTATGTGTCTACCTTTGTATTTCCAAAGTTGATATATTTCCTTTACAGTTTTCAGTGTGTGTGTTTAGTTTTATAGTCCTGATATCTTGACTATAATAAGTTCATAAAAATTACATGTAAGAAATATTACCTTGTAGTGGTGTTTGCCAAATCTAGTCACTTCATTGTGTAAACCCGACACCATAATCTCCAAGTCTCATCACTGAGAGGTGTCTCCTCGCTGCTCTTTGCTGTGTTCCCACTGCTGTTCTCTGGAAAATACTGACCTGAACTATAATATGAATAGAATGGTACAGGGTATGTTTACTTGGACCAGACAGAACAATCTTGGAGTCTGCCCATATTGTTACACATGTAAATAGATTCTGTTTTACAGTGTTGAGTAGCATTCCATTGCATAGACAGTACAGTCCAAGGGTGGAAGTTTATCATGTATGCTATGAAGTTGTTAAATACCCACTTATGGTTGTGGCTGTGTGGGTATTTTAAATCTCTTGAGTAGATATCCAGATGGAGCATACAATAAGAATAGATTTACTTTACAAGGTTGCCAAGCCATTTCCAAGAGTAGCTTGACTTTTCTGTTCCCAATAGTACTGTGCAGTGCAGGTTGCCCTACATTACTACCAGATCTTGGGATTACTGGGTGTCTTTCTCTTCATTTGAATAAGGATAGACTGTCACTCACTGGGGATTTAAGTGGCACTTTCTTCATCACAACTGATGTTAAGTCTTTCTATGTATTAATTTTCAATCTGTGTATCTTTGGTGATATGTCTTTTGGGAGTTATTTGCACACATTGGATGAATGTCCTTTATTAAATATATGATTTACAAATATTCCTTTCAGTTTCTGGTTTAAAATTAAATGGATTTTTACACATTAAACTATTACTTTTCTTTTCTTTTTTTCCCCTCTCCCTTCTCTACTCCCCCTATGTCTCCATTCAGAAAGGGGCAGGCCTCTCATGGGCTTGAACAAAGCATGGCACATCAAATTGAGGCAGGACCAAGGTCTTCCCCTGCATCAAGGCTGGACAAGGTAATCCAGCATGGGGAATAGGTTCCCAAAAGCCGGATTGAGCACCAGGGACAGGTCCTGATCCAATTGATAGGAGCTCCACAAACAGACCAAGCTACACAATGGTCACACACATGCAGAGGACCTAGGTGGGTCCCATTCAGGCTCCCTAGCCATTGGTCCAGAGTTCATAAGCTCCCACCACCTCAGGTCGGCTGTGTTTGTGGGTTCCCCATTATGTAAAGCATTACTTTTAAAGTCTGACATTCATTGGCAAATGTATCAGTGTCTTCAAATCTTTTCTAATGCTTGATATACATATTCAAAAGAAAACCCAAAAGACACATGACAATATTATAGTAAATGACAGTTTTTTAAGAATAGAAAAATAAAAATAATTTCAATATGTTACTCAAAAGCTAGAAAATATTATGTGACTTGTGAAACATAAAACATCAACATTACAAAAGATTATAGCATGAAAGGAAAAATAAATATTTGATAAAATATTAAATATATTTAATTCTTTAAACATCTTTAGTTCTTTAGTCTCTAAAACATTTTACAAATTTATTTGTAAGAGACAAAGATTATAGGCAGGTGGTTTATACTACATTACAAAAGATTACAGCATTAAAGGAAAAAGAAATATTTGATAAAATATTAAACATATTTAATTCTTTAAACATCTCTAGTTCTTTAGTCTCTAAAACATTTTACAAATTTATTTGTAAGAGACAAAGATTATAGGCAGGTGGTTTATACTACAAAGTCATCTCAAAACCGTATTGTAAGATTGTCCAAATTCAACAAAAATTTAATAAAACATAGTTAACACAAAATGCTGTTTTCTTCTACCAGACAGAGAAATGGAAACATTCTGGTTGTGTGTTATTTTGGGAAGAACTTGTGGAAAATTCCTCCCACACTGTGGCTCCCCTATTAAACTGGTAGTCTCCCATTGAGCTTGGGACTTACAATGTTAGTAAAGTTTATTTTACATGTATCACCTAAATTCATCCTTCAATCATAAGTGAGTGTTATTCACCTGGAAGCCTCATCTTTTCTGAAGAGGAAAAGAAGAGGGAGGGAATCTGAAGAAGAGGAGAGGTGGGGATTAGGAGGAGTGGAGGGAGGGAAAACTGTGGTCAGGGTACATTGTATGACATAAGAATATATTTTCACTATTAAAAAATGGAAAAAAAAACTAAAGCTTATAAATGAGTCAAATTTTGTCAGATAAAAATAAAGAGCAAACAGGATAGATCAGTGTAAAAGCTAGAGCATTTGGGTTTAAATTCTGTTACATTTCTACTGACCAGAGTTAACGTACCTTGAAAGCAGGTGTTTTAAGCAGTGAAGTATGCCACTACGCCATACAATGACTGTGAAGGTGCTGCATTTTATTAACTTCTTAGGTGGCTGATGTGCTGTCCTATTTCCACAGGATAAAATTGCTACAGAACAATACACAGGGGACAACTTCTTTCCTTCTTTCTTCTTTCTTTCTTTCTCCTTTGTTTCTTTGTTTCTTTCCTTCTTTCTTTCTTATTAAAATCTTGCAGAGGTGTTTCTATTTCTATGTATTTTTTGTTTGTACTAAGGACATTTCAAATTCTATTACTTAGAAGTTTGGGTTAATAGTACTCATTTTTGCGTTTAAATACCAGTTTGCATGAAAATATTCCATTAGTATGACAAATTGTTAGTTTAAATAACTTATAAGTAAAAAGAGAGATTAATCTTTACATAACTTACTATCTTGTGTTGCACCAGCTTTGGAGGGAGAACACCTTTATAAAATGCTGACTTTTAACCACAATTCATACTAGACAATGTCTGTTTTCCCCATTTCCAAATCCACTGAAGGTACCATGGAAGGAACAATGTACACCAGAAGCTCACAATTTAAAGTTCGTTTCATTTAACTGGTAAGAGTGTTTTCAATTTTTGTTAAATCTAAGTTCTGTCATCTATACAACTGAACTTCTATTGAGTACTAACAATATCAATTGGCTTCTGGACTGTCAGAACTTGAATCAACTCTCTTCCCAACTTTCCTGTTAGTTGTTCCTTGACTTAGTCACCAGATCCAGATATTGATCTTGGTTTATAACAAAGTGTAAAATTTTCTTGATTTTTAGCATTTTTAATAAAATCTTTATCCTGGAAAAGAAACCCAAACGATCCAAACCTTAAATTTATTCCAGAGTGTGTTTTCAATTGATTCGCACTAAATATTTCTTGGTGTGTCATGAGGACACCAAATTGAAATATCAGGATGCTGGGTTACACTGTGTGAAATGAAGCAGAGGCAATGGAAGTCTCGTGCTGTTTGGAATTGACACCAACTGTTCAGAAGTTTCTCTTCCTGCAGAACCTGAACTGTAGCAGCTGTGCTCCAGCTACCTTCCAGACCTTGGGTTCAGTGATGATGACTGTCCTCTGAACTTGAGTTCCCTTTTCTAAAAATCGAAGTGCCACTTATACACAGAGAAAGTTGTATACATCAAATGGGATCACCAACAGAGTGCCTAGTGCAGTGCTTGGAACATAGTAAATATTAAACAAAAATCAACTTTTATTTCTACACACTCCTTTGACATCTCTCAGCCTTCACCCCATCCACTGTGTTCTGGGGCTTATGGACTCTACAGAGTGCCCTGCTGTGGGATGGTCTGTATGTCAAATTGCTCTGATTGGTCAATAAATAAAACACTGATTGGCCAGTGGCCAGACAGGAAGTAGGTGGGACAAAGAGAGAGGAGAATTCTGGGAAGCGGAAGGCTGAGGCAGAGAGACACTACCAGCTGCTGCCATGACCAGCAGCATGTGAAGACGCCGGTAAGCAACCAGCCACGTGACAGGGTATAGATTTATGGAAATGGATTCATTTAAGCTATAAGAATAGTTAGCAAGAAGCCTGCCACGGCCACACAGTTTGTATGCAATATAAGTCTCTGTGTTTACTTGGTTGGGTCTGAGCGGCTGTGGGACTGGCGGGTGACAAAGATTTGTCCTGACTGTGGGCAAGGCAGGAAAACTCTAGCTACAGTGCCCTGACTCCTTCTCAAGGAGCTACTTGCTTCTTATCTGTAGGAGTGGAAGAGTCACCTTCAAGTGTTGTCTTATCTATCTATGTCCAGTAGCTTTAATAGTCAGACCCCTTTCAAGGCAGTATACATCCACGAGAGATCACCCCAAGCACACAGACGAAGTCCTCTATCCAAATCCCCAAAGCTTCCCCTAAGCCATCATTAAACTTGAATCACAAGTTCTGCCTCGCATTGTTTCTTTTACTTTTCCACAAAATATATTTTTTTAAAAAATAAACTATTTGAAAAATATTGTTTGAAAACTTAAAATAAGTATTTTTTATTATTTCCACTTCAAAGTCTTCCTCTAGCTCCCCAAAGGACCTCCTAATATGTCTCCTTCCCAACTTCATGTCCTCTTCTTTTAATTTTCATTAATAATCCAACGAATGATAAATATCTTTCAGTTAAACTCTAGCTCAGTTTGGTCTCCAGAGAACTCAGCTTGCAATCTGGCGCCACTCTGCCTTCATGAGTCTATGATGAATGAGTATTCAGCGTATAGGAAGGATGTCTACTTTACTCTTTTATCTCCCTTCTCCTTCCTGAGAATACAGGCCAGTGCCGCAGAATTCACCTGGTGTGCATGAGGCTCTGGAATTGATCCTTAATACACAAAAGACCAAATTCTAAAACATTCTTAAGATAGACACTATAAAAAAACAAATTAACTTCACTGCTAGATTTTGTTCAGAATTTCGAGTCTTTATAAGTTTTCTTTAATCATAAATAACAAAAATACTTGGTGTTGACTTTTTGATAAATAAATAAATAAATATATATATATGCAATCTTATAAGATATATATCTCACCCTGCATCATCACCCTCACCTACAAACTCTTCCCTGCCCACCCTCCCAAGTTCATGATCCCTTCTTTAATTATTATTTAATTATTATTGCTTCACCCCTTCATACACATAGACACATATATGTATGTATATATTCATATTGTTTGGAATCCATTTATCATTTCTTTCATGTGCATGTGTCCAGAGATAACCACTTGGAATTGAATATCTTATGTGGAGCTCATTCTTAAGAAAATTATTGAATCCTTGAAAAAGCAATTAAAAATTGTAGTTGTATTTATTTACAGTATGTGTATACACATGCCATGTGTATGGAGAGGACAACTTTCAGAAATCACTTCTTTCTTTCCATCATGTGAATCCTTGTGATTGAACTCAAGTGTCAGGATTTGATATCAGTATCTTTTCCTGATGAGCTATCTTGAAGGCTCTATAGTCATTTTTAGGTATGTTAATGTCTTAGTTTGCTTGTTGTTGCTCTGATAAACACCATAACAAAAGAAAATTCATGAGCAAAGCTTTTATTTGGCTCACAGTTTACAGTCCATCATTGTGGGAAGTCAAGGCAGGAGCTTAGATGCAGGAACAATAGCAGACACCATGAAGGAATCTCTATTGGTTTGCTTTGCATGGCTTGCTCAGCTACCTTCTGTATACAACTTAGGACAACCTGTTGAGAGGTGGCAATGTCCACAGTGGGCTAGTCCCTCCTGTATCAATAATTAATCAAGAAGATGCCCCCACAGACTTGCCTACCATCCATTCACATGGGGGCAATTCCTAGACTGAGGTTTCCTCTTCCCTGATGATTCTAGTTCATGACAAGTTGACAAAACTAGCCATCACATATTTATTTATACAAATATATTTATTCTTTTTGAAGCTATTTCTCATTGAATTTGACTTTCCTTCAAAGTTCAGCCAAAAAGTAAAATCCCACCAACCAACCAACCAGTCAAAAAACATTCAGCACATGATAGAAACACAATTCATTCATTTTAATGCTATACATTTATTTGGGCAAAAGAAAACACTCAGCATCACTCTCCTACCATCAATCATTACTACCATTTAATCAAACAAAGCAACTAAATGTATAATGGTAGTCAAAATTTCAAATATCATATTAGAGGTTTAAAAATTCAATATAAAAATAAGATCTGAAAGTAAGGAGAATCGCTTTATATACATATTATTTTACATGATGAAAACAAGACCTAAGCAGTTAATTCATGGAGGGACAGATATCTGATCTGATTGTTGGAATTGAAGAAGATTTCAGACTTCTTAATGTTTTTCTCCCAATTGCAATAAACTTCATATCACATAAAAATCAAACCTATTTGGGAATATAAATACAATCTAAGTGTCTGAATGTCCTTTAATAGATCACCATAACCATACAAAATAGTGAGTAGAAGTGTTTCTGCCTAATGCAGCTTATTACTATAAGCACCCAAACTTAACCACACAGGACACTGAACACAAAATGTTACTGATACAAACACAGGTGCAGCATTAACCTGGGTTGTTAACAATAACTACACCACACAGATGTATAATGTGGCTTTCCTGAGGATTAATCAGGAATTATTGGAGCATGCAATAGAGCTGTATCATGGGGAGGAAGTTCAACTGTGTGTTCTCAGTAAGTATGACTTGCCAGGAAAGAAATGGAAGCCTAGAATGAGAAAGTGGGTTTTTGTTTGTTTCAGCATGTGTTGACCTTTGGATTCAGAACCAAAAGAAGCCACACAGTGATTTCAGTGGAAAACATTTCATAGACTGCATTTAAAAATCCCACTGAACATTTTGTCAGAATTAGAATGCTTTGATATGCTTTGTGGCATCACTTGGCTAAGAAGAGTCTCAAATGATTGCTTATTTGACATATATCAGGCATATTATCCAACATATGTTTAGCAGTAATAACAAAAGCCATGCAACCATTTCCATTTTATTCCAGTAATCATGCTGATTGAATGTCATTTTCTCAGCATTATCAGTTAGCTATTCACTCTGTTTTCAGCAACTCATTTAAAGATCAGTTCAAGGGATTCCAAAGTAGTGAACAAAAATATTCTTGCTCAGAACTAGTTTAGAAAAATAACAATTTAAAACTTGGAAGTTGAGGAAAGCATATTGGTAAAGAAAATTTTTATTCATCATGTACATGGGATGGTAGCAGGTGTTCAGAACGGAACTGCTTCTTATTGTCAGTGCTCCATGTGGTAGCATGGGCAATAATTACTGCCTATTGGAGACTGGGCTACAGACTTTCTGGCTGTTCATTGCAAGGAACAAGAGCGACAGTAAACTGAATTAATGAAACTTCCCTAAAAGAACAGCTGGGTGTTTCTTACAGTGTATAGAGACTGCCTGCCATATGCTGAAGCATGTTGTAATTAGCAGGCACTTGTTCTATGAGATATTATGCCACATTCACAATGCTTCATGGCTTCTTGTACCTGAAAACCAAGATGTCCAGTTTCTCCAACTCAAATAATTAACGTGTGTTCTTTCCATCAGAAGGAAATGATGTTTATTTTTATCATTTTAAATCTTCATTTAGGCTAATTCTGAAGATAGATTTTTTTTATTTGGCTAAGTATTTGTTCTCAGTTGTATAGAATTTTACCTTCACATCTATTACTTAAAATCATCCTGACAGCTGCCATTGTTGTTACAGTTCACATAGCTGAAACAAAGAACAGCATAGGACTGCTTTATTCTCAAACTTAGCAGAGTTCTGAGTTACTGGGCAAGCCCAATGCCAGTTATTGTAAGACTGCAAAGACGGATGAGACATGTGCTCTTTGTCTTGAAGTGAGTGTCAAGAAACTAATTTCGACTGCACAGACAACATTTTAAAGTACATTGCTTGTGCATATCAATGGTGTTCATTGTGATGTAACCTATCCATGTATGCATATGACAGACATTTATCATATTCATCTACCTCTTTTCTACCCTCTTCTCTACCACACCCTTAAACCTGTTGTAATCACTATTCAACTTTCAAGTTGGCTTTTCTAGTTTTCACACGATGAACAAACAGTACTTATCTTTTCATAGCTGGCTTATTATGTTTAATGTGATGTTGTCTGCTTGATGAATAGGATAGCCTCTCTATTATACCTGAAAAGTGCTCTATTGTGTATGCATACCCCATTTTCTTTATCCATTGATCTGTCAGTGGATACCTATCCTGCTTTCATATTTCTCCTATTGTGACTAGTGCCACAGTGATCAGGAACATACAAGTATCTATATGCTGTGATGATTTCATTTCCTTTGGTCACACCCAGATTTGTTAGGCAAGTCATTATGTGATGCATATGAATCTGCATTTGCAGGGCTCCCATTGAAGTTGTCAGGTTCTTTTTGCTCCAGGTTAAGAATTGCACTGGGATACATTGTTAGAAATAGAAATAAAGATAAAGATGGTTTATTAAGAAAAGGAAAGCAAGGGGGAGTGGGCTAGTGAGCTGAGTAAATAAATGCCTATTTCAAACAGCATTGAGCACTGACGCTCCTGACCCTTCACTGGTCACTTACATAGCACTTGCCTGCTTTGCATTTGCATATTGTGGCTTTTTTTCACATATGTAATCCACTGGGTAAACTGTCTCCAGTCTTTTTTGTTATCAACCTTATTTTACATGTTAGTCATGATTCTACAGTCCCCAGGCCATGTACAACACTTCCTTGACTGCTGTGGGCCCAAAACTTTCTGAGGAGCAGAAGGTGTTGTGAGACACTCTTCCTGGGGAGACATGAACGAGCATCTACTCACCTTAGACAGGGAACTGATGATAGACCAGTATGGCAAACCAATGAGTTTTATTGGGGTTGCTTACTGCAATACTGGCACAGAATCACTCAAAGACAATTGCATTATCAATGTGCATCTCATTGGTGGCAGCTCACAAAAGCTAAACCTAGAGCCCACTAGATAACCTGAAGGCAGCTCAACAGGTTGGAGAGTGTTTTATTCTGGTGGCTCAATTGATCTGAGTTTCTTCTAGACAGGTCAGATGGCTCTTATTTCTTCTAGGTAGTTTGGCTAGCCTCTGCTTTTTCCATGCAGCAGGGCTCATCTGTGAGCTACAGCAGGCTTTGCTGTTTATATAAGCTTGGGAAATGAGGGGCCTAATGAATTTGGTCAGTTTCAGAGACTTCCTGAAGCAGTTTTGAGTTGTTTACTTCCTGTCTTAACTAGTTTTCCTGCAGGTGGGAGTGTTTCATATCCTCTTAGAACACTCTGTTGCTTTACCTTCTTGCAAACATCTTGTCTTAAAATACCCTGTTGTTAGATTTCTTTTAATAATCTGTGTCTTAAGCTTCACTCCAAGATGGAAGTGTTAACCTCAGAGGAAACTGCTACACAACAGTAGGATGTTGAACAATGTATTTTGTTTAAAATTTTTTCTTGTTGATATGGAGTATAGTTCTTGCCTAAGAAGGGCCACAAACAATGCACTCTTAGTGCTTTGTTCTAGTGGCTGCAATTGAGAAACTGTTTAAATCAAGTGGGCCGGTGAGCACATCTGTGGGGGATTGTGCTGTTTAGTGATGTAGGAGAGCCCATCCAATTGTGGGCAGTATCATCCCCTTGGCTGGGCCCCAAATTGCATAACAGTGAAGAAAGCAAGCTAGCAAGGAGGCATCTAGGCAAAGAGGTTGCATTCATTTATCTCTTCATCAATCATTTTACTCTTTTGTTATTGTAGGGTCCTTAGATTGCTCCAAATGACTAGAAGACACCCAATATGCAATAACAGAAAGCAGCTTTATTTTCAAGACAGAAAAAAAAATCATGCTAGGGTCCAACCAAAATGACTTCAATCCTGGCGGGGAGGGTAAGGAAGTCCCTTTTAAGCCTGCTTGAGGCACAACTGTGGTTAAGTGTACTTTGAAGTGATTGGGTATAGACCCTTACTGGTACAGGAATCAATTGATGCTTGGCTCATGACATCTGGTCAGCAACTGTGACTGTAGTGACAGTGGTCAATCTGCTGTGTCAGGGGTCTGTCTGACTGAAAATAGCAAGACCAGTTTTTGCTTGTGGCTGGGTAGGACTTTGATTGGCTACCATACTGGGCATAGTTCCTGAGGGTCTGCTTGAAGCCAGACGTGAGTCAACACAGGATGGTGGGGTATGATGATGAGACAGAGATCTTAGCAAACTGGCCCCTGGGAAAAAAACAAACAACTGGCCCTGGTCCCTTCAGTTATACTTTTCTGTTGGGTGATGAAGACTGTGTACATGATGAAAATCTAACCTTTTTTGTCTAGAAACCTCAGTTGAAGAACCTCAGGAGTTACTTGTAAGGACTTAGGCGTACCCCAACAATGGCTCCCATCTGTTTTTCTATCTGTTTGATGGGTCATGGTCTTGCTGACCAGACAGCTTTACTTGGAAATACCCAGGATATCCCCCCCTGTATTTACCATTCCTTTCACAGAATGTATACAGTTGGAATCCAACTTTTAGGTATCCACAGGCTCTCTGATCAAGAGAAGGGGAGACTCAATGCAGATTAGAACATTCTGAAAGGTGTTTCATCATTCCCTGGGACATAAGTGACCTGAAGGAAAGACCAAAGTGTTGAGTGTCCTTTAATCCTTGTGTCTTTGTTGCCTTTAGCCTCCAAATTTGGCTGTTGGCTATCCAAGTCATTTACATCAGCATGGAAGAAATGCTGGGACATAGGGAACATTTGATTGCCTTCTGCCCTTCACAAAGCAGACATAGCTGAGCATCATTCTAAGGCTTGCACTGGGAATTATTGCTCTTTTTCTCTAATATTTAATTACAAATATTTGGTGACATTATATTAAGCTGTTATCCCTTTTGCTTTTTAAGACTTAGAAATCCAATTTGCACCAATTATGGAGAATACATATATCTGAGAGGAACATCAATAGAAATCCATAGGGAATTAACCGCCCTGAGCCTGAGAGTCAGAAGTTAACTTTGTAGCTGGGCACCCAGTTTCAGGACCAGTGAGAGTCCAAGTCCACCTGTAAGAACCAGCAGTAGTATGTTCTTCTCTGTTTTGCAATTTCACGGTTGGCGAGAACCAAGGCCCAAAAGTTTACTAGTAGTTAGGTTAGCATGCTCAATGGAATGCCAGAAATATCTTCATTGGTAGGGACAAATGTTCCTTCCTAGAGAGGGCCAGTGCCCACAAGTTAGCATGATTGGTAAACATTAATTTTTCCTCCTTTTTAATAAGAAACAGTCAAGGCATGATTGCCTCTCATACTTGGCATGAATTTCCATCTAGAACAGATTTAGAATGATCAGGGGAAAACCCAGAAAGATAGGAGAGAGAGACAGAGAGAGAGAGAGAGAGAGAGAGAGAGAGAGAGAGAGAGAGAGAGAGAGAGAAAGGGAGGGAAGGAGGGAGGGAGGGAGGGAAGGAGGGAGGAAGAAAAGAGAAAGAAACAGCAAGCCATTGATTTTGGCCACATTTGTTGTGTTGGAAGCTTTCATCTGCAGGGAAATCCAAAACTCTTCAGTTGGTACATTATATAAAATGACTACTTCAAAACTAGAAGTACCCACTGTGAAGGTCTGGTATTGCCTCCTTAGTTCAATGTAGAAAATGCAAATGTGGATATAGGAACACCCAGAAAACATGTATATTGTGTCTTAATTTATTTAATAGTTATAAATATGAAGGGGGCATTTTAACAGTCCTAGAGACAATCTATTCTTAGCCCCAAATTCAAATCAATTAATGTGTTAAAAACTTAAATCCTATTATAACAAACATTTAGAAATGTATTTTGTTAATAAAAACAATTTTTTTTTTGTTTTTGTTTTTCGAGACAGGGTTTTTCTGTGTAGCTTTGTGCCTTTCCTGGGACTCACTTGGTAGTCCAGGCTGGCCTCGAACTCACAGAGATCCACCTAAAAAAACAATTTTTATCTGGACACACGAAACATCCAAATGAATACTAAGTTTTGGAATATCTGTCTTTATATTATTCCCATTTCTTGCTTTTGAGTGACCTGTATAGTATACAGGCAAGCATATTAAGCACTCAAGGAAAGCTGAAGGCACAATGCCCCATACAGAGAACAATCCATAATATCCTTGCTTTCAGTTTTGAATGAGTTAGTTTATTGAGTGAGTTGCAAGCAAAAGAAAGAAAAAGAGGGGAAGAGGGAGGGAGGAAAGGAGGGAGAGAGGGAGGAAGGAAGGAAGGGACAGAGAGAGAGAGAGAGAGGGTGGGAGGGAGGGAGGGAGGAAGGAAGGAAGGAAGGAAGGAAGGAAGGAAGGAAGGAAGGAAGAAAGAAAGAAAGAAAGAAAGAAAGAAAGAAAGAAAGAAAGAAAGAAAGAAAGAAAGAAAGAAAGAAGGAAATAGTAAGAAACTGCAGAACATCAACTGAGGCACTCATATAACCCAGTGGGAATGACTGTTGTAGCCCAGTGAACACGGTCACCTGGAGACCCTGATTAATAAAAAAAAAAAAAGATCAGTGACAGAATGACTTCCAATTAGTCATGACCACCGATATTTTTATATTACGAAATAAACAGTGTGTGAGCCTGAAGTTTGAGAATGGTGCCAAACATTCCTGGGTATGAGTTACATCTAGCTGTTGTCAAGGACACAGTGTTTTCCTTCACATGATTTGCTTTCCTTCTGTTCTCAAGGGCACCGTATGTTAACTCTTGGGTTCTTTTGCTCTTTTCCATTCTCCTTGTCATAGGGCCAGGGACTGCCTTGGAGTCTTGAAGGACACATTGAGAACAATATGCTTAGAGGGGCTACCTCACTTTGAGAGGCACCATCTTGTCTCAGTAAGTGTAAAGAGTACATGACAATTCTATAATATACTTTGCATTATAAGCAGAGATAAGTCATTGTCCCAGTCCTGTTTGTAGTTCTTGGTGCTTTAGCTTAGTATTTTTCTTTTATATTTATTTTTGTTACTTTAAAAATATACTTCATAATTGAAAATTTGCTTTTGTCTTTGAATTCAGGTTCCCCCCACCCAAGGAAATTGTAATTGAGTTTTTACTCTGAATGTTCATTATTTTGAATATATTTTATAAAATTATGGTAAAAGTCTACTTCTAGACTGGAGATATTGTTTATTTATATAAGTATAATCAACTTAAAGTTCATGGTCCATGTTCCCATGTTTTATATGCATATATAAAATACTTTGTTCACACATTGTGTGTTTATTATCATCAAGTAAAAGACTTAGGACTCCACTGTGGTTGATAAAATTTGTTTTGTATTTACTTCACTAAAAACTAGAAGATAAAATTTTTCATTGTTGCAGTTTTGCTGAATTCTTTTCCAATTTCTAGTAGTTTCTAATCTACTATGTGATGTGTATCACAGTGTGAAAAAAAATGCCAGGTTTGCTGTAATATTTTCAGTCATGTTACAATTATTAGACAATAGTTTTAGCTTATTTTACTATACAGCATATTCACATATTATACATTTTAAAACATGTAGTTTTGTTAGTATTAGTTTTTCATCTTGTGTATGGGTTTTTCTAGTATTTCTGGGCTCACTTTTTTACTGCATTAATTCATTTATTTATCTTTTTTTATTAAGAAAATTTTTTCCTTCATTTTACACAACAATCAAAGATTCCCCTTACTTAGTTTTGACCTTACTAAGGATGAAAGCTATGGCCTTGTGCATGTCTGGTAAGCATATTACCATGAAGCTATACTATGACCCTATGACCTGTATCTACATATTTCAATGACAGTGTGTAGTATTAATATAGCATATTACATCTAAGACAATTTCAGCATTTGAATCAAAGCAGTATTTCCTATTATATTTATTATTATAACAAGTTGTTTATTGTATTATAATTTTAATTTTTGATGTAGTACTTTCTTGATGTTTCTTGTATTCATTTCATTTCTTCTTTTACTTCCATGGTAAATGAAGACCACATGAGAATAGGAAGAAGCAAAATGCTAGAGGCCCACAGAAATCCACAAAGATACCCCCACAATAGTCTGCTGGCAATGGTCAAGAGACAGCCCGAACTGACCTACTCTGGTGATAGGATGGCCAAGCACCCTAATTGTCGTGCTAGAAACCCCATCAAATGACTGAGGGAACCGGATGCAGAGATCCATGGCTAGGCCCCAGGTGGAGCTCCGGGAGTCCAATTGGTGAGAAAGAGGAGGATTTATATGAGCGAGAATTGTTGAGACCAAGGTTGGATAAAGCACAGGGACAAATAGCCAAACAAATGGAAACACATGAACTATGAACCAATGGCTGAGGGGCCCCCAACTGGATCAGGCCCTCTGAATAGGTGAGACAGTTGATTGGCTTGATCTGGTTGGGAGGCATCTAGGCAGTGGTACCAGGTCCTGTGCTCATTGCGTTTGAAACCTGGGGCTTATGCAGGGACACTTAGCTCAGTCTGGGAGGAGGGGACTGGACCTGCCTGGACTGAGTCTACCAGGTTGATCTCAGTCCTCAGGGAGGCTTTACCCTGGAGGAGATGGAAATGGGGGGTGGACTGGGGGGAAGGGGAGGGGAGTGGGAGGGGGGAGAACAAGGGAATCTGTGGCTGATATGTAGAACTAAATTATATTGTAAAAATAAATTAAATTAAATTAAAAAAAAAAAACCTCTGGATTCATTTCTTTGGCCCCTCCCTGCCTAAGCCCTCAAAATGTTTGCAGTAACTTTAAAGGTATGTAGACTATTTTTAATTTTAGTTATTTCATTTTTCTTCCATTAATATAATTACTTGAATGCAAAACACATCTCTCATCTTAACAGAATAGCAAGTCAAATTTCTTTCTACTGTTCTATCAGTATCCTGTTATTTGTTGGTTGGGTCTGTAATTTTTCCATTCTGCTAGTAGCAATTATTAGTTGATACCATGCTCCTTTATTAAAAATTTGCATTTGTATTCTATGTAGTAACTGGAGTAATTTCATTTATTTTTTATTTTTAATTCAAGTGCTGTCAACTAACTCTTTTCTTAGTTTTACTGTTCTTGACTTTCTAAATTTATGTTGATGATGAAGCATTGATGTATCTAAAGATATTATTAAGGATTTGCTTATTTAAGGAAAAGGATTAATTTATCTTCACATTTGAACAACAATAGATATGCACCTCACATTATATATGTCTTTGCCTTAACTTGCTAGGCCATTTTAATGTTTTTTTGGAATGGCAATGTACCAGATAAATATTGATTCTTCCAACTTCCCTCAAAAATGATAGTCTGACAAAGAAGTACTCACGCTGCCTTACTGACCCTAGCAACTTTCTCTAGAATATGGGTGCTTTAAGCCAACTGAGTCCTCTTCAACTATGTAGCTTCATGCTCAAAGATAAAACACCAGCCAGTTAAAATGCTGCTGCTGTGCACTGGCCTGCCTCTGAGTAACTACACCCAGTACTGCGACCTGCCTGCCTCCCAGTGGTGAACGAAAACTCATTTGTTTGTGTCACAGTGCTTTGAATTTTTAGCTGCCTAGAGCTGTAAATCTTTCTGTCACAACATGACCAAGAGTATAGCTGATCCAACATTATATTAGAGTAGGTCCTTCTATTATTGAGAAAAAATACACATGGATGATAGGAATTCTTCTAATTAGTATGAACACCAATACTAACACTTTCTGTACCTCTCAAGGTGAGATCTGCTTTTCCTTTTCTTCACATCGATCTGTTTCCATGTTTAGCTCTGAAAACAATCAATGACAATTCCTCAGGAATCCCTGTTTCAAATGACCTAGAAGAAAGTTACACAGTTCTAGAGTCTCTATTGTTAACAAATACACAGGATGGAGGATGCCCTTGACATTTGCAATACTCTTGATTATTTTGAATAAACAGAATGGTTGGTAATGATATGTTGTCACATTTATTATCCTTAGGTACTATTGTTCACAAAGTTAAACTATAAAACAGAGGAATTTAATTTTATTAACACAATAATCCCTTAATATTTACAAATACTTATTACTCAATTCACATACTTATGGGAGTTTTGGCTCATAGTCAGTGTATCTCATGTTTATATAGATGTGCCATATTAAACAATTTGGTGAATGATGAATTATATATAAGATGGTATTATTACTGTAAGATTATACCTCCTAATGATGTCATCACAGTTTCTATAAGTTCATTCTTTGATTTTTGAACCACTTTGAAATTCCCTAATGATACATTTTCAGAGTGTGTACCTATCTTTAAGCAACACATGAATGTATTTCCATTTTGTTTAGCAAAATTTTAGTAGTTGTGACATAGAACATCTGCCAATATTTATTCTAACGATACTATTTTAGAGGATGGACATTAAGTAGATCCCAGTACCAATTTGCCTAAATCGACGTTATGTCTTCAATAATGTGTTGAAAATAGCAAGGTAGATCTGTAAACCTACAAGCCTAGTTCCTGTAACTCATGAACCCACTTTGTTTGTGAGATCTTTGTCAGATAAGTTGTTTCTTCCCTTTCCCATTCCCTCTCTGTATCTCTGTATCCCCTGCTTGTGGCCATCAACGCACCCACAGGTCTAGGTCTGACCTGCTTTGTTCAAGAGCCACCTTTGACTGGTGAGACACTCCTTTCTTCTACCCTTTACCATCTCTGAACCCACAGGTCTAGCTAGCTTCAGGCTCACAGTTTGGGAGCCATGTCTGCCTGGTTACTCAGTTCTCGAATTGACCCAATACAAGGAAGGCCAGATGGTCATATTACACACAGCATCGAAGAAATAACATGCCCAGGACAAATGGTAAAGCAAAAACATAAATGACAAAGTGAGTTTCTCTCCCATTAAGCTTACTAGTCCTGGTGGGACACCTTGCAGGGCCTTGGACCTGCCTCAACTAAATGTACTAGGTTTTGCTGTCTTCCCATGAGAGGCTTTACTTTCTTGGGGAAGGGAATGGGGTTGGGTTGAGGGGGAAAGGCTGGGGCAGGGAGCGGAAGAAGGGAAGAGATAGGGATCTGTGGTTGGTGCATAAAATGAATAAAAAATTTCTTAATAAAGAGAAAAAAATAAATGGTATCTGATAACTTCCCAGGGAAACCCCAGAGCACAGAATTTAAAAGAATAATCTTAAACTTTATGAAATAATTCAGATAAGATACGAAAATCATGTTATCCTCTGAGAGGACAGCAATAAAAACTTGAGTGGTGGTTCACAAAAATACAAGTATACAAGTGAATGAAATGACAAAGTTAATTCAACACTTGAAAATTGAATTCAGCGAAGAGATAGAAACATTGATGAGAACACAAGCTGAAGTGAAGGTAGAATTGAAAAAAAAAACCCATAATATTCTGCTTAGGAACCTCATGGGAAAACTTCATAAGTACAAAGAATCAAACAGAAGACAGACAATCAGGATTCGAAGATAAAGCAAGAACACAGATGAAGCAAACAAAGAATATGAATTTTTTTTTAAAAAGCACAGAAAAGGAACATTCAGGAAATGTGGGACAGCATCAAAAGACCAACTTTTTGAATTATAGTCATAGATGAGATTAGATGAGATTGAGCATATTCAAGGTGGTATGACTGTAGATTACAGTATGTTCTCATGTGTTTCCCTCTGCCACTGTTCTTCTCCCATGTCACCTTTTCCATCTACCTTATTCTCTTCCACCCCACAGAATCTTCCTTTCTATTCCTTATCACATACATTCCATTATACTCTCCCTTTATGATCTCTTCCTGCCTTTTCATGACCCCCCTTCTAATTTGATGACCTGCATACATATAGAAATACACCCATTTGCATGTATGTATGTATATATGTGTGTGTACATATATATAGAATTTAGGGGCTGGACAGATGGCTCAGAGGTTAAGAACACTAGCTGTTCTTCCAGAGGTCCTGAATTCAATTCCCAGCAACCACATGGTGACTCACAACCATCTGTAATGAGATCTGGCGCCCTCTTCTGGCCTGCAGGGACACATGCAAACAGAACACTGTATACATAATAAATAAGTAAATCTTTAAAAAAAAATTAGTTTAAAACAGGCTGCATTTTTTCAGATGAGTTGGCTAATTTCACTTAATGTTATGATTTGTAGTTACAGTCATGTCTTTGTTACTTTTCTATTGACAAAACGCCATGGCAAAGGCAACTTATAAAATAAAATTTAATTGGCTTATAGTTTTAAAGGGTTCATGATGGTGAAGTAAAGGCATGGTATCAGGGGCAGCAGTTGAGGGCTCACATCTTGATTCACAATCAAGAGGCAGAGAAAAACTGGAAATGATATGAGTCTTTTCAAACCTCAAAGCCTAATGCCTCCAACAAGGCCATATTTCCTAATACTTCCCTAAAAGTTCTACCAATGGGGACTAAGTATTCAAGCATGAGCCTACAATGCCGTTCCCTTTCAAACCATCACAATTCATTTATTTGTAAATGTCATTTTTTCATTTTCCTTATTACTATAAGAAATTCCATTATATATAAGTATCATATTTCTTTATTCATTCATCTACTGAGGAACATATAGGCTGATTCCATTAGCTGGCTGTGATGAATAGTGAAGTAAAAAATATGATGTGTAAATATTTCTGTTGTATGTGGCCTTTCAAGTTTTTGAATATTAACCTAAGAGTGATGAAACACATATAATTTACAGTGCGGTTCTCTTGTTATTATCTTAAGGAATCTCTGAATTTATTTAAATGACAGTTGCATGTTTATAATCTCACCACCAATTTATAAAGGTTCCACCTTCCCCACATCCTCACTAACATTTGTTTTCATTTGTTTTTTGTTTTTGATAATAGCCATTCTGATTGGGATGAGTTGAAATCACAAATCAATTTTGATTGGCAAACCCCTGATGATTAAAGATATTGAACACTTTATCAAGTGTTTATTTGGCCATTTATATTTCTTAACATATGATTCACTCTGATTACATTCATCCAGAACCTATTTACTCTCCTGCCAATTTCACCAACCTCTACTTCTGCTGATTTAACCAGGTCCATCCATGTGCATAGGGAGGTGGAGCTGTCCACTAGTGCATGCACTTCTTATAGGGGGCTATAGCACTGAATCAATGAACCCTCCTTCCTCGGTGCCTATCAACAACCAATATTTCTCCAAAAAGAAGTAGGGTCCCATGAGCCTCTCCCCCATCCATGACTGAATAGTGGCAGGGCTAGTCTGTGAAAAGAAATACAGCTACTACAATTTCATAACTATAATACCTGTGCCATGCTGAAGAGATAGAACTTCATATCACTCTTCCCCATCATCTGTCTCTTATATTCTTTTTTCTCTATTCTGTGATGTTCCCTGAACTTTAGAAGGAGTGGTATTAATGTCATTTAAGATAAGAAAGGTTATATGATTAAGGGTGAGAACAATACTTGTCTATAGGTATAAACATAAAGGTTAAGAAATAGTTTGATACAATATCCATTTAGAAAAACAACATCCTTAAACATCTTCATAGGGCCTATGACCCCTTCATTCATGGTGTTTTGATCAGGTTTACAGTACAAGGCATAAATTTTCTCCCGCTGAACCACCTCAGTTACAATCACAAACAATTACTTATTAGTTAATTCTCAAACATTTCTTTAAAATCCTTCATTAGTTTGAGATATTGTCCTTCTATCAATATCCTCTCCATGGCTTTTGTCAAGAAGGGATGCTGGACTTTGCCAAAGACAAACCTATCCTAAACCTACTGAAATGATGAAATGATCCAAGGATTTTGTTAAGACTCTTCACATTTTTGTTTATAAAGAAATTGCTTTACAGTTTCTCTCTCTCCTTTCTGTTGTTTCTTTGTTGGGTTTTTGTATAAGAGCTTCATAAGAAGAGTTTGTTTTCTGCAAAAAAAGAAAAAAATTAAGAAGGATTGCTCTCATTTATTTGATGTTCTGGTAGAGTTCTGCAATGAGTTCATCTGGACCTGGGCTCAGTATTCACTTCTTTAGTAACCCTAGTATCATTTGTTTTTCACTTGAGGCCTCTTGGTTGTGCTGCTTATCCTTTTCTTCAGTCCAAAGTCTTCCTTCAGTATCTTCTATGGTTTTGGCTTAGTAGTAATAAATTCCTTTAGTCTGTTTTTATCATGAGAAGTTTATTTCTTCTTCAATTATAACAGGCTTGCTGGGCATTATGGCCTCTGCTCGTAGCTGTGATCTTGAAGAATTTGAAATACATCTTTGTAAGCCCTTTGAGTTTTGTGAGTTTCAGTTGACTTGTCAGATCTTATTCTGATTGTCCCACCTGCACTTGTGACTTGGTCTTATTCTTTTGCAGAATTCAGTATTCTTTCTTTGTTCTTTGTACTCAGTGTTTTGTCTATAAAATGGTATGGCAAGTTTCTTTTCTGGTCCTATTTGGTGTTGTGTATGTTCACTGTAGCTGAATAGACATCTCTTTTCCTAGATTTTTCAAAATTTCATCTATGATATTATTGAAAATATTTTCTTTGCCTTTAGCTTGAAAGTTTTCTCCTTCTATGTGTATGAATCATAAATTTGGTCTCTTCATAGTGTTGAATGCTTTCACATGTTCCATTTGTATATATTATTAAATTGGTCATTGATTTTGATTGAGTTATCCAGTTCGTCTATCTTGTTTTTTTTTTTTTTTTTTTTTTTTTTTTTTTTTTTGGTTTTTCGAGACAGGGTTTCTCCGTGTAGCTTTGCGCCTTTCCTGGAGCTCACTTGGTAGCCCAGGCTGGCCTCGAACTCACAGAGATCCGCCTGGCTCTGCCTCCCGAGTGCTGGGATTAAAGGCGTGCGCCACCAACGCCCGGCATGTCTATCTTGTTTTTAACCACGACATATTTTCTCCACACCATTCATTTCATTAGTGAGACTTTCCATTGAGCTTTTTGTTTGATTTACTGACATTTTCACTTCTAGTGATATTTCACTTAAGATCTTCAGCACTTCTATATCTTTACTGAATTCTGTTTTTACAACCTTTTATTATTTTTATGCAATATACTTTGACCATATTGTTTCCCCTCCTGTAACTACTCTCAGATCCTTACCTACCTCCCTCCCCACCCAACTTCAAGTTCTTTTTTTCTCTAAACAAAACAAAACCCCCACAAAAAACTAAAATCAAAACAAAAACCAAAAATGGACTACAGAGCTAAACAGAGAAATCTCAATGGAAGAATCTCAAATGCTTTAAGGTTTTAAAAGCCCATGATACTCTCAGTTCTCTTTTGTGCCCTTGTTTCTGTGTTGGGTCAATATTCATTTTGCTTTTTCATCAAGCCATTTTTCTTCATTATTGGAGGTTGGTTCAGCTTTCTTCTTTAGTGGAGTGCTGTGGTTTCTCCCCTCCTGGGGTTGTACTTTGTACAAGTTTGGGTAGGTGAAAAAACTGGTAGACACAATAAGTGAGTTATGAAAAGACAATGTGTTCCACACCTTGCACTTGTAATATGGTCTTAATTTAGTCCATATTCCACCTCTCAGGGCCTGGGATGCCATGGTAACTCACATCTGAAGCACAGTTTCTGCCTCTTTTGGCCTGCCCATTCCAAACTCATCTCACCCCCACAAACTGGTCTACCCATCATCCAGTGCTTGGTGCCCGGAGCTCCTAGGACTCTTATGAACTCCCAATCTGTTTTTCACCTTTGACCTTGCAGGCTGCATCTTTCACCACTGCTGTGTCTGAGGCACCACAGGACTGTGTGCATCCAAACTGCCTGGCCATATGCATGCCTCTACTTAACTAAAGTGGGTAGTACAAAATTACAATACAGAGGTTAAAATAAATCTTATGTGGCAGTAATATTTATAGCACATTCTATATAACACAATGTATATAACACATATAATCCATGCATGTATGTGTCTTAAATATATTCACAATAAGAAAAGTCTGACATTGTAACAAGCTTTCTCAAATGTAGTCGGACTTTGTTTTGACATCTCCCCAGTAATGATATGGAGACTTAATATTAATTATGAAAGCTTGGCCTTAGCTTAGTCTTTTTTCCAACTAGCTTTTATAACTTAAATTAACCTGCCTCTGTTAATCTACATTTTACCATATGGTTTGGTTACCTCTTGTCTGTACTGTATGTCTGACTTCTTCAGAATTCCTGGTAAAATTTCTGTGACTAGACTCCTCCTCCCCTTTCTCTCACTCCCACGAAATGCTCTGTCCTCTCTGCCTAGCTATTGGCCATTCATTTTTTTATTGAGCCAATCAGAAGGTGCCTTAGGTAGAGACACATTTTTACAGTGTACACAAATATTCCACATTTTCCTCTTTTTATCAAAATAAAATGGAAAGGGTTTAACTCTAACACAGTAAAACTATCTATAATAACAATTATCAGGTATTATTTAAATAAAAAGGAAAGATTTTAACACTAACATAGTAAAAGCATATACAATAAAAACAATTATCAGGTAAGAATTACTTTTACAATGGCCACTCCATATGTATTTCACAAATTCAGGAAAAGTATGTATCCTATCTCAGTGAGTCCAAAGTTTTATACCTAGACCGCTTTCTACCATAACTTCTATGCCATCCTAAGAATATGTTTTTGGACCTTAAAACATCTTAAATAACTTAAGCTTATATGTCTCTCAACCTTTATAAGCTTTACATTGCTTTTGTTAAGTTTCCCTTTTGGATTTAGTAACAAAGAAAATGGTATAACTATCTAGTCTTCAACTCCCATCAGAGACCCAAAAGGGATGTAATATTACCTGAGTAAACAGGAAGTACAGAGCAAACAACTTCCAAAACTATAGAAATGACAGAAACAGCTGGCTGCCTGGACAGTCACCCAAGGTTCCTTTGCAATGTTGGGTCATCCACCTTTGGCTTACAGGCCTAGAATATTTGACAAACTTTTCTGTGAAGTAGGAAGTTTGAAGGACTGTCCTACCTTGTCTTTACAAAGTTCGGCAGCTGCTTTCTTTCGTGTTCTGTTTGTCCAGGTTGGACACCATACTTTCAGCATTCAAAGCAATGGAAGTTTTTGCCAGAGACTAACTTTATCACAATGGGAGCAAACTCCATATAAAGGTTCTTTGATGCCCATCTCCTTTTTTGAAGTTAATTGGTACTACCAGGAGCAGATGTATCTCATTGTCATGAAAAGCCTTAGGTTATTAAAACATCTTAAATGCCACATTCTATAGATTTCTAAAGTATTTGAAGGCCACCTATGTATCTAAAAATATATCTCTGTTTAACCTTGAAACATTGTAGATGACTACCAACCTGTATTTCTTAATTATACATTACATTTTTAAACACACTGAATAGGTACAATACCTTAAACAAGAATATAAATATGTATACAGTGTAACAAAAGTAATCTTAAATTTGTATCAATATACAAAATCCATATCAATATAAAATATGTAAGACTAGTAGTTGCTTCTTAGTCTAAAAATAGATTCAGTAATCTATCCTTTTTCCTATCACTTCTATACTAAATCTCCGCCCCTTTTTTCCTTCAGAAAGAGATCCCTGAATCTAATCTCCCTTGCTTAGTTTCCTCACTTACAATGACCTATAGCTGAAGTTTTCCTGTGTCCCACCTGGCCTCTGGTCAGGACAAATCTCTCTTACCTGCCAGTCCCACAGCTGCTCAGACACAAATAAACACTTAGATGCTCATATTATTTATGAACTGTATGGCCATTAGCTCAGGCTTATTATTGACTAGCTCTTACACTTAAACTAACCCACAGTTCTTATCTATATTTAGCCATGTGGTCTGATACCTTTTCTCACTTCTGCCTTGTTATCTTGCTTCCTCTGTGTCTGTCTGGCGACTTGACTCAGCCCTCCTCTTCCCAGAATTCACCTCTCTGCTTGCCCTACCTATACTTCCTGCCTAACTACTGGCCAATCAGTGTTTTATTTATCAACCAAGCAGAGCAACACATATTCACAGTATACAGAATGACATCCCACAGCAATGAAGAGTAACAATTTGCAACCAACCCCCCTAAATGATGACAAACATTCATAACTGACTGAACAACCAAAAACCACCCACCCCACCTCTTGGGAATGTTGGTGTCATGTTCTTAAAATTACTTCCTGCTGTCTGGGTGTGAACAGTATCTTTACCGGACCCTGATAAAGTTGAGATAATGGTCAAGATTTGGGAAAACTAGCTGTAACATTTGTTGTTCAGCCTCTGTGTAATGGGAAAGTGCAGGGCTTATCTGAAGTCCTGATTGGAGTAGTACACAAGGCTAGACCATCTCAGCTAGCAGCTTTGAAGTTGTGGATGCAGAAGATTGAGAAAACTACAACAAAGACATTTTGAGGCTGGATCACCTGGGCTACTTGTCTTTATTGATTTCTGGTCCTTTTTTTTTTTTTTTGGAAAATACACAATTTTTTAATGGCAGTGTACATATCTGCATTTACACAAGTATGAAATGTATTGTGTGCACATGTCAGCTAAAGATGATTTTTTTGTTTCATGTTTGAGCAGGTAAAAGGCATCTGTTAACTTTATAAGTCTGTTTGGCCTATATAACTAAATCTCTATCCATGTCTTATGAATAGTAAATAATGAGGACTCTGTAGCCAAGATTTATCATGTCTCACCCAGTCTCAGAGCTATTCCCATGTCAAAGGATCAGCTTATATGTTTCTGTTACCTGTTTTTGAGATTTTCTTGGGTTTTTTTGTTGTTTGTTTGTTTTTCTTTATATCTGTAGCCAAGATTTTCAGAAGGTCTCTCCTGATCAAATCTGGTCTTTACTAATTTTGAAGAAATTCATAGTTTTTAGTTTCCTGTGGAAACAAAAGCAAAACTTCTCCCCCAATTCAAAATATTTTCTGATTTTCATTCTGAAATTAAGACATTCTTAAAATATATAGATTGGCTTAATTTAGCTGTTTCCATAATCCAATATCTCTCACCAGCTATTGTATTTTGTTCACTAACATTTAAAAAATTTAAAGTCAGCAAAGCATCGCACAGGATCCAGACTCTGTATTGCCCACTCTTCTCCCTTGTGAATGTGGCTTCTCCCTTTTATATTACTTTACTATCTCTTTCAAGACTTCACTTAATTATTTTTAACTATTCATTCATTTTTCTATGAGTATACCCATTTTCTTTTCTTTCTTCAGCATATAAACACATTTTAAGCATACCATATCTATTCAGAGGATTTCTCTGTCTAGACCTGACTTTCTACCACCAACATCTACGCACTTACATCCTTCTCTGACTGTGTGAGCCAAACCTTGAACTGCTAATCAGTGACTAGGCCCTCTGCTCCTGCATGGCTCCACTCAGCACATGGCCTGGTGGCTGCCTCTACCTCTTTAGAGTCAGTGAGGGCTGAGCCTCATATACCTGTGGCCCCAGCCTGGAGCTAGTCTATCTGCCCCAGATCTGGGAAGTTTCTGGGTCTATGCTGTGGTAGCCTTTTCTACCTAGTCTCTTACACTGAGTACTGCTCTTCCTGATATTCATATACCCCATTCAAGTGCTTGGTAGCAGAACCTCTTAAAAGAGCCATGCCTCTGTATGGCAGGAACACTGAGCCTACTTAGAACTTTTTTTCTTTTTCAGGTCCTATGTGGATTTATAAGCTGGATGTTGTGGGCCAATTGTAACAAGCTTTATCAAATGTAGTTGGACTTTCTTTTGTGAGACTGCCAGTACCCCAGTAAAGTCACTGAGACTTAATATTAATTATAAAAATTTGACCTTAGCTTAGGCTTTTTCCAAGCCAGCTCTTATAACTTAAATTAATCAGTCTCTATCATCTACATTCTGCTATGTGACTCAGTTGTCTCTGTTTTGGACCATATGTCTGACTTCTTCAGAGTTTCTAGTAAAACTCTTGCACCTTGATTCTTGTTCCTCTCTCCTCAGAAATCCTGCCTATCCTCTCCTGCCTAGCTTTGGGCATTCAGTGCTTTATTAAACTATCAGAAGGTGCCTAGGCACAGACACATCTTTACAGTGTACACAATTATTCTACAACATGACAGTCCATGTATTAGAGTAGAAGTAGCTAGTTCTATTATAGTTGGGTACAGAGGGAGAGATTACTATATTTATTTTCATAAAGTATGATACATTTATAGCAGCAAAATAAAAACATTAAAAATTTAATTACTGGAAAGTGAAGCTCACTTCTGACTCATTACTACAGAATCCCACACTGCAGAATGTTAGCTAAGGGTCATACTATCTAATTGCTAAATACTTCCCCCAAGTGTTTTGCATGCCTAATCTTGTTTACCACTCACAATAACACTTCCATAAACTCCACAGTTTTCAAATGAGGAAAACAAGTCACACAGAAGTAAATATTCTCACTTCATTAAGCACCTAGAAGTGTGGGAGCCAGAATTCACAAGCAGGGAGCTGGGCCTAGGAGATCTTCTTCCTAGCTAGCTAAAACTGAAAGTAGATACAGAAGAAAATCGTATTTTATTGAAAAACAGGAATCAGTATGGTACTATCCTCATCCCCCAAAGCATGTCCTCTGTTTAGGTGGTGGATCCACCTTTGAGAGAACATTAACAGGGACCTAATGCTTGCCTGTTGGGATGCTGCTGACTGATTTGTTTGTGCTTAATTCCATCCTGCTGATGTAAGGTCCAAAGCTAAAACAGCAAGGGAAGGAAATTGGCATCTTTATTTCTTTTATAGGATCATCTTTCAACTCCTTGATGAATGTATAAATGATTCGCTTGTGCCTGAACTTCCAGCTTAGTGAACGTTTTATCAGATCTTATCATAATTTCTGATATAGTACGATTTCAATATCATCCCATGCTGGGTAGCAGCTCATTAGTCATTGAAAACAGAGGACAATTCCTTTCCTTTCACCAAGGCGTGTGAGATGGTAAGACGGTAAAATATTTGTGCCACTCATTGTCCATCAGTACCTGAAAGACACTCAACTTGGCTAAAACATAACCAAAAAAATAATGTGAGAAAATTCTTGCATACAGAGATCTGTAGTGAACGATTTCTGAAATAAAGAAAGATGATATTGAAGGAACCCATCTAAACAACTTGAATCAAAATTCCTGGAAAGAAGCTGTATCTGTCAAAACTGATTGAATGATTCGTAGTGGGGAGAGATTGATACGTTCCAGGACCAGAGACAAATTATCTTATCTCAGCCTAGTGTTAGGCTTATAAATTGCCATTCTTTGCCCAGTTCTGTAATGGAAAAATATCATGTGACAAACAGAAAAAAAATTGGAATCTATTAATTTTAGTAGGCTTCTAGCTTCCACCCACCCAAATGTTAAGAATGTCTTCAGATAGCATCATAGGCCTATAGAACCATAGATCAGCTCCCCCTATTTTGCTGTAACTATCACTCTGCTGTCCCCACCAATGTATTTTAAACTTTTCTGTGTTTATGACAATTTTGTTCTGTAAAACTATAAAACCTAATGAAACTGCTTCCATGTTAGAACAGAGTTTAGGGCAACCATGCTCACTCAAAATATTTCCAGAATAAAATATCTCTTACTCTCTTAAAGGTAAAAGATGTGTTTTTCTTTTTTGTTGTTGTTGTTGTTTGTTTCTTGTTTTTTTGCATCAAAAAACAAATAGGCCAGTGAATATGTGCTATGGCATTGGCATGAATGGAGTATTAGAGTCAACAAAACATTTAGATTGCATTGCTATGATAGTGGAATATATTCTTGTACAAATTATCTGGGCATTTGTTACTCACACAGCATTATCTACAATGTGTCATGCACTGAGCTAAGCTTGCAAAGAGCTGACAGTACAGTGAAATCAGCAGATGTGCTCGCTAATGCAAATCAAAATGCAGGACTGGGATTCAGGTATCAACAAGCACTATTAGAACCCCTGGGAAAAGACTAATGGGCTTACTCAAGTGGGTAGGGTTTGTTGGTAGGTTGTTGGTAGAGAATTGAGAAACCCATGATTAAGAATGACAACTATATCAAGAAACTTTAGAAATCATTTCAGTTTTGCAAGGCAAAGGGTAATGAAATTAAAATTCCAAGTACAGGAATATTAAATGTGCAGGGGAACGATGGTTTGTACACTTTTATAAAAGGTCATCAATCCTCAGTAGAAATTGAATTGAAAGGTATGAGTAGGAATATAGAATGAAAATATTAGACTTTGAAACACAGAATATATTATAATTTATTTTACTTAGAGTTTAAAATTTAAACCTACAAATATATCCAGTCAGCCAAATTATCTGTTGTATCTGTTTGCATCTTTTAGATTTATTTATTTTATTTCATTTGAATGCATGTTTTAAATGCAGGTATGCATGTGTACTGTGTGCATGCCTGGTGTGCCAGAAGTTCAGAAGAGGATGTTGGATGGCACTAAATGTCTGAGAATTCATTGTACCAGCAACAGAAAGCTCATAGGCTTCAGAGTTGTCTCTGCAGTTCAGAGCACTTGTTGCTCTAGCTGAGATTGGTGTTAAGTTCCCAGCACTCACATGATGGCTCCCAAACAGTAGTAACTCCATTACCTGAAATAATAATCCCATAAGATAAAATAGTTACCAAGCTGGAAGTTCAGGCCAAAAGGAATCATTTATAATTCACCAAGGAGTTGAAAGATGATCCTATAAAAGAAAAAAAGATGCCAATTTCCTTCCCTTGCCGTTCTTCTGGCTTTGGACCTTACATCAGCAGGATGGAATTAAGCACAAACAAATCAGTCAGCAGCATCCCAACAGGCATGCACTAGGTCCCTGTTACTGTTCTCTCAAAGGTGGATCCACCACCTAAACAGAGGACATGCTTTGGGGGATGAGGATAGTACCATACTGATTCCTGTTTTTCAATAAAATATGATTTTCTTCTGTATCTACTTTCAGTTTTAGCTAGCTAGGAAGAAGATCTCCTAGGCCCAGCTCCCTGCTTGTGAATTCTGGCTCCCACACTTCTAGGTGCTTAATGAAGTAAGAATATTTACTTCTGTGTAACTAGTTTTCCTCATTTGAAAACTGTGGAGTTTATGGAAGTGTTATTGTGAGTGGTAAACAAGATTAGGCATGCAAAACACTTGGGGGAAGTATTAGCATTTAGATAGTATGACCCTTAGTTAACATTCTGTAGTGCTGGATTCTGTAGTAATGAGTCAGAAGTGAGCTTCACTTTCCAGTAATTAAAATCTTAATATATTTATTTTGCTGCTTTAAATGTAACATATTTATGAAAATTAATACAGTAATCTCTTCCTCTGTACCCAACTGTAACAGAAATAGCTGCTTCTACACTAATGTATATCTTTAAAGCATTTACCTTAATTGTTCTTCTATTAATAAAAACTTAGGAATCAGAAACTGAGATAAAAACCTGATAAACCCAAGGAACAGTGGAGGGATGATCGGCAGATCTTACGCTTCCCATTGTGAAATCTCCCCAAGGCCCTCTTTTCTCTTTCTGTTCCTCCCTATCAGACTTTCTCAGTCCTCCAGCATCTTTATGGCTAATCCTGGTCAGCCAATCCCTGACTCCATCCTTTGATTCAAGGTGGCTTTATTGGCACAGTGGAGTAGCAGTGTAAACAATTCTCCACAACAACCCCCCCCCTCTCTCTCTCTATAAAGCATTTACCTTATGTGTGTGTGTGTGTGTGTGTGTGTGTGTGTGTGTGTGTGTGTGTGTGTGTGTGTGTGCTGTGGGATGTTCTGTATGTCCTGTGGGAGCCCATTCTTGGGTTCCTCGTGGCTTTACCGAGCAGGTCCGCATAGAGGATGATTAGGACCACGGGCCTGAGTACAGGTGTCTGAGATGGTCTGCACTTGGCTGTGCTGGGGGATGGTCTGTATGTCAAGTTGCTCTGATTGGTCAATAAATAAAACACTGATTGGCCCGTGGCTAGGCAGGAAGTATAGGCGGGACTAACAGAGAGGAGAAATAAAAGAACAGGAAGGCTGAAGGAGTCACTGCCAGACGCCACCAGGACAAGCAGAATATAAAGATGCCGGTAAGCCACAAGCCACGTGGCAAGGTATAGATTTGTGGAAATGGATTAATTTAAGCTATAAGAACAGTTAGCAAGAAGCCTGCCACGGCGATACAGTTTGTAAGCAAAATAAGTCTCTGTGTTTACTTGGTTGGGTCTGAGTGGCTGTGGGACTGGCGGGTGACAAAGATTTGTCCTGACTGTGGGCAAGGCAGGAAAACTCTAGCTACATATATGTATATGTATACATGCATATATACACATATATACACAAAACATATATGTATATGTATATATACACATATATATATAATATGTGTGTATATGTATATATACACACACATATATACATATAATACATATATATGTATATATATCCAGAATTTTTTACATGTGCATATATTTAAGATGTAACCATAATTTTCCTATTATTTACATTACTGCATATGTAAATATTTATACCTTGGTTTTGCTTTAATAATTCTACATATATTTTTTATAGGAATGCAGTACTATTATAACTATTTTATCACAAGGGATCATTAGTTCACAACAAATGAACTCCATAAAAGACTTAATTGACATTTAATCTGTATTTTAATTTTTTTCTTGCATGCTTTTAACTTTTGTTCAAGGTTATTATTTCTTTATATGAAATATTTTTTTCATGCAACATATATACATCATGTTTTCCCCTCCTCAATCTCATTCCAAATTCTCTCCACATCCCCACCCACCCAACTCTATGCCCTTCATTTCTGTTTAGAAGAAGTAAAATAAACAGGCAAAAAAATTAAAATAAAAAAAAACACAAAAGGCACACATGCACAACACACACACACACACATACACACACACACACACACACACACACAAACCCATAAAAAAACAAAATGAGAACCATAATGTACAAGCAAAAGACAGAAAGACAAAAAGTGCCCAAACAAAGCAATATGAGACTAAAAGTCTACAAAATACACCATTGAGTTCCTTGTATGTTGACCATCTATTGCTGGGCTTGGGATCTGCCCTTTAATGTGGTTTATACACCTAATGGTTCTCTGTTGAAGAAAACTAATTCTCCCTTTGAAAGTGGATTGTCAGTGCAGCAATGAACAATCTCTAACATTTGAACATTCATTTTCCTACTGTATAAAATGTTGCTAGTACTGGAGAATATTTCATTATCCATATTTATAATTTTACATATTTATCAAAATTCTTCATAAAATTTACCAACTAATGCGCCCACCCTCAATGTGCACATGCCCATTTTTTTTTTTTTACCATTTCTCATCACATCAATTATTGAAAATACTGTCAAAGCTTACCATTTTTGAAATTCTAATTTTGGACTGTCCATGTGTTGATATGCATGTTTTTGTTATTTATAAAGGACTGAATAAAAAAAAAACAAAGTAAAAAAATCTTATTAATTTTGTTTTGTCTTACACTTTTGCAAATTTTCAGAGTTTATATTCTGGAATCACAGTTTGACATATTTAGGAAATGTGTTCTTTTGGGTTCATCATTGGTTTCTCAACTTTGCTCACAATGTCTTCTGAAAAATATTATTTTAACTAAATGCTGTCTTTTAAAAATGTTCACTCTCATAGAGTTCATGCTCCAAAATAATGTCTAACCTGGGTTTATAAACATTATCCTGCATCATTTCTTTTTTCCAAAGCTCAAATACTACAAATTCTGTTCTTTTCTTTAAATTATAAATTAAATTTTTTTCAAGTTTCTCTTTTACTAAGGCATTTTTCTCCTATAATGGATAGACACAGATTTCCATGTTTTTTGTACATCAATCCATCTGATTTTTAATGCAATACACACACACACACACACACACACACACACACACACACACACACACACACACTCCCTCAATGTTTATATTGCATTTTGTTTTCTAATGATTTTCTGTTATATCTCTGTATACCACAACAATGTATATGCTAGCACTTTATAATGCCTATTGGTATCTTTCTTAAAATTGTCTTAGTTTCTCAATCAATGTATTTGTCTAGATAAATAGATTAATCACTTTATCAAATCTCTCACATACAAAAGAAGGAAGAAAAATCAGAAAATAAAGTTATACAGAAAAGTAGAGAGAAACTAATTTCTACCATTGGGCGGGGCATTTTATTTAATTTATATTTGGGAAACAATTGTCATAGTCCTAGCATTGGAGCTTTCAATTCTGGAACTTGAAGTCTGCCACTTCATGACTTTCTACTCTTTCTGAATCCTGTCATTTTTGTATTCATGTTGACATTGTATAAAACTTACATTGCAAAATCTATGTCTTATCCTATGATCAATTTCCCTATTATACATACTTTTGTCTGCTTTTCTGTATCTACTATCTTTGTCCTTTGCCATGAAACTTAATTTTCAAGTCTATCAGGCTGGTTGTTTTGTTTTCTTTACATGCTTGGATGTTTGATTGTCCTTATATATCTCCTCATTCCTACCTGTTTTCCTTCCCCCTTCCTTTCTCCCCCTTCCCTTCTCCTCCTTCTTCTCCCCCACCTCTGTCCCCTTCCTTCTTCCTCCTCATTTTTCATGATAGTAATGATTATTTAATGACACATTTAGTAATTTTCGTATTGTAATTTTTACTGTATATTATTGCTGCTATTCTTAATTTTTTTAATTTGCTCTTCAATTTGGTCTTTTTTTTTTTTAACAGAGTTTAACAAATAACTTGGTTAGTTGTCTTCTGTCTGGGGTCAGTTGTTTCTGGATACAAGCTAGTCATTTACAACAGAGTTCACTGCTTTCCTCTGTAGCCCCAAGGCTTTCCCTTCTACTCACCTCATTGAAGGGGCCTACCATGCTCAAGCCACATTTGTTGCAGGACACCAAGGAGTAGATGCTTTAGCCAGGAAATGCTAAATCTTATCACTTAAGCTTATCACAATAACCCCCTAAGTCTCCCTATTACATGCTCCGCATCAACACACTCTACCTAACTCATGGAATTTCATGGGGCATAACATCCTTAGCCACTAGTCTCACTCATGTATCTCAAGTTTTCACTGATAAAGATTAGCAAAATTATGTGATTCTTTTGAGACAAACTTTGTTTGGCTTTCAGAGCTTGGAAGGAAAGGGGAGCCAGAATATTAGAGACAGTGAGAGGCTAGGCATGGCTAGGAGGACAGCTTGTGCAGTGAGTGCCACTGAGGAGTTTTCAAGCAAGGTAGAGCCAGTACATTAAGGACACATTAAGTTGTTCTTGATAACAAGAGCAACTCAGTAGGATTTTTGAGTTCGCATTGCTCAAGCTTATCTAAAATTTATCAAAATACTTGAAGTCATTTTCAGTATCCTTCATGACTGCAACTCCAGCATTCATGTAAAAGATCTAGTAAAACTGTAAGGAAACTTATATTGTTTATCATTAACTCATATATTTAGACTCCATTTTGTTTTTAGAAGCATTAACCTGGAGATTCCTGTAGATGTAACCAACCGTCTTATTAAATAAGAAACACAGAACCAATGTAAAAGAGAAAGCCGAGAGGTCAGAGCTCAGAGCTAAAATCTTACCCTTCCTCCTGCGAGCTCCTAGCTTCCCGAAAGAGACCTATTTCCTGTGTGTAAGTCTTTTCATAATGTTTTGTTCTGCCTTCTCATTTGTTGTAAACCCAAACGTGTGACTGCCTTGTCACTGTCTGTATGTACAGCCCCCCAGGTCTTAAAGGCATATGTCTCCAATGCTGGCTGTATCACTGAACACACAGAGATCTACCTAGCTCTTCTACCAAGTGCTGGGATTAAAGGCATGTGCCACCACCGCCACACTCTTGCTATGGCTTTAATAGCTCTGACCCCCGGGCAACTTTATTTATTAACATACAATCAAAATCACATTTCAGTACAATTAGAATACCACCACAGATTCCCTTTGGCTATTTTTAGTAAATCACCATCCATGTGACTATGTCTAGCAGTTGGAATTTTACTTATTTAGTATCCTTTTGCTTAATCATAAAATATGCTCTGTTTCATAGCAGTTTAAGTTTCACAGAAAATGCAGAACTCCCTTTAGCTCTTCTCCATACAAGCACAATGAACATATTGATCTAGAAGTTAAACTTGCTTTAACTGATATCTGAATTGACCTAGCATCTCCTCATAGAATCCATAATTCATGTTCATGTTCACTCTTTGTGATGTACTTTCTGTGGACATGGACAAAAAGATAACATATAGTATCATACAAAGTGTTCTCATACACTGAAAGTCCTCCGCAATCTACCAATTTTCCCCACCTACCACCCACTTGACAACTGATAATCTTTTCACTGTCTCCATTAGTTTGACCTTCTTCAGAAGGTCAGGCAGTTGGGATAACAAATTAGGTAGTATTATTTCAGATTAGCTGCTTTCACTTAGTAAATGAATTTAAGTTTCCTTTATGTATTTTCATTGCTGAATAGATTATGTATTCAGCACTGAGTAGTATTATGTCATTGAAATATGCCAGAGTTTAATTATCTTTACTCAATGAAGGACATTTTGGTGCTACAAAGTTTTGGCAACAAGGAACAAAGCTTACACATCCATGCACAGGATTTTTGTATGGACAGAAAATTTCAGTGTCTTTGGCTAGATCCCAAGAAGCCAAGTTGCTGGATTGCAGGAGGCACAGCTGCCTTTGTGCCCACAGATAAGCACTAGGGGAACCTGGAATGCTAAGAGCACATGGTTGTTCCTTCAAGGGAAGGAATGCAATACCTACTATCCACCCAGAAGGCTGGAACCAATGTGCTTTTCCAGCCTGGTGACCTTTGCACTATCTGTGTAGCTGGAGATTTTCTGGCACTGGCCCTCCTTCAAACCCTCATTGTAAGCTGTTTTTCTCAGACAATCTATAGAACTTATCTTTGTGGACTTTACAAAGAGTTTCAATGGAGTCACATCTGAGCTGTATTTTGCTTACTTTGCTCAAGGAGATTTATGTATGCTCTGCTGGGCAAGCAGGATTGAGTTAATTATCACCAGAATAGTTCTCACCAAATTGTGCTTTGCTAAATATGCCTAACCTAAGCCTAACTCAGGGGCCAGACACCCAAAGTTTGAACCAGCACTGGCTACAGAGTCGTGGTCCAATTCTTCCCACACCCCCACTGTTTCTCTCAATTTCATGACTTCTTTGTTGTTGTTATACACATATAAAGATATATACACATGTGAACATGTAGGTATGCACATACAACTAACTGAGTTTATTTACTGTTGCTCATATGTAGATGTGTTTGGTGTTTTCTTTTTTAATTTTAAACTCTAGAAACAAACATATCTCTCTTGAGTCAGTAAGAGTAGAATCATTGAGAGGTGGAGGTTGTGTAAGAGAAAGCCGATGTTTATTCTTTCATATCATCTTTATTTTCCTACTAAGTTTGTATTTTCTTTATCAATTATAATAGGAGAGGCCAGAATTTATTCAATATATAGCAACATAGAGTATTTAAGGGAGTTATAGGAAAAATATTAATGATTTGCATGTATTATTTTCATGTTAGACTAAAATTAAATGCTCTTATGTGAAACCAAACTACTTGAGATTCAGAGGTAGAGAATGTAGAAAGGAAAAGTTATTCCCGACATCATTATTTTCCATTCTCATGAAAATGTGATCATGATGAAGAGGGCTTTTGCCACATAGTCATAGACTCGTCAGCTATTCTCTACCTCATAATTTTATTTCAGTTTTTATTAGAGATATTTCAATGATCAGAATTGTTGTTGTTTGTTTTTGGTCTTTTGGAGGGCCCACCACCCAGCTCACAAGTAAACACATACAGAGACTTATTATTACTTATGAATGCCTGGCGTTGGTTTGACTGTTTCTTGCCAGCTTTCCTTAACTTACATTATCCCATCTATCTTTTGCCTCTGGGCTTTTCATTTTTTCTTACTTCTGAAATCTTACTTTGTTTCTTACTCCATGGCTTGCTGTGTACTTTGGTGGCTGGTCCCTGGGGTTCTCCTCCTTCTCTGGCTATTTTCCTTCTTTTTCTTCCAGATTTCCCCCTCTATATATTCTTTCTACCTGACAGGCCCACCTATCCTTCTCCTGCCTTGCTATTTGCTGTTCAGCTTTTTATTAGGCCATCAGGTATTTTAGACAGGCACAATAACAGTTTCACAGAATTAAACAAATGCAACATAAACGAAAGTAACACATCTTAAAACAATATTTTACAACACAGGATAATGGGTATTAAGTAGCTAAGAGAGAATAATCAGGAATGAGAAATGGGGACAGTAACTTAAAACTATATACATTCTGATTCTCTTTAAATCAAAGTCGATTCTTTTGTGCATATTAACACTTTTGGTTCATTCCTCTTGAAAGTTAATTTGGCAGGAAAATAAGAGATAGGATAAAAAATAAGTCTTATGTTATGAATTTTATTATATAATGCTCCCCCAACAAATTCTTTGCCATTAATCACATTATGTAAATTACCAATCAAAACATTTATTGCTTAATAAGTTCAGTGAGAAGGAGGTGACATCCTGAAGGTTGACATCAGCTTTTCCTCTTTAATCTACTATCTTGAGACCCTGCAGTCTGATTGAGTAAAAAGAACTGAATGGGATTTACTTTAAGACAATCCTGTCTCTTGTATAAAAATGATCAAAAGAATAGAAGATATAGAATTATGAAGGTTCTTTTAATTAATTAAATTTATTGTTTGACAACTTCATACATATATAGTGAACTCTGATTACTCTTACTTCCTTTTTTATCTCTTGATCTCCCTCTCATCAATCCCCTTCCTTTCTTTAAGTCTCTTTACCACATTCATCCTTTTGCTTTATTTTTGTGACCCACAGAGATTAACTAAGGCCACTTCCATGACTGAAGGCTAGTGGGCTCGCCAGTGGGTACACAACTGAAGACAAACACTTCCATCCCATGACTATCAATAACCAATAGCTCTCCAAAGAGAGTATGATCCTTTATGTCCCTTTGCATGACTGACAGCAGAGAGGTCCCATCTTGTAAAGACATTATTCAGGCCACTGCAGTTGCTGGGAATTCATGATTGCAATGGCTATGCCATGCCCAGAAGATGGTATTTGCAGCCTTTCTCCTTATAATCCAGATCTTAAACCCCTTCTTACCCCTCTTCCATGATAATCACTGCATCTCAAAGGAGGGGGAGCATAAATATAATGTTTAGCACCAACCATTGAACAGTCACTTATTTTCAATACCTCGAGTAGCCATAGGCCTTTGATTTGGGGGATTTTATGTTAGCATGAGGTCTCTAAGTTACAATAACCCAGTTATAGGCCTCTTCCTTTTTTTTAATTTTTTAAATTTAAATCTTTTTTTTCACAAACGCACACATGTCCACGTGCGCACATGTGTGTGAACACACACACACACACACACACACACACACACACACACACACACACACAAGCTTCTATAGTAATAGGTTTCCACATTATTTCTCTAGTTAAGACGTCCAGCACTATACTGAATGAAATTGGAGAGGATAAATAGCGCTGTCTTGTTCCTGGTTAGTGGGGATGCTTTAAGTGTTTTTCCCACTCAGCATGATGTTGGTGACAGGTTTGACATATATAACCTTTATTATGCTGAATTCAGTGCCTTTTATTTTTGCAGGGGTTTTATCATTGCTTTTTGGTAAAGGTCTTTCTCTTTCTGCATTTATTGAGGGTATTACATGATTTCTATACTTGAGTCCATTATATGATCTTTTACACTTATCAACTCATCTTGAGCCTCCTCTGATTCTCTGTAATAAAGTCAAATTCATCATGGTGAACAACTTTTTTGATGTGGAACTCTATTCAGTTTGCAGGGAATTTTTTTTTTTAGTTTCTTTTGTTTCTGTGTTTTGAAGACAGAGTCTCATATAACAGTCCTTTTAAGTTGCCACAAAAATTGAAGAGAAACTAGTTTTAAGCATTTTGACTAAATACACTACTTATCTGGGTCATGTTAACTAAACTGAAGCATGAGGAGATTTTGAAAATTTATCTTAAGATTTAAAAAAATGTCTGTTTCTGAACTGACTTCTCAGATCTCCATAGTCTAACACTTCTTAAAAGCACTAATCACTTATCTTCAGAGTTTCCCCTCTTTTCCCCAGAAACTTAAATGGAGATCATAGGTTAGATGTTTAAATTACATGGACTTTGACATTTTCTTCACCAGATGATCATAGACTGAAATAGGGTAAGAAATGACCTTTGGTTGTTTCTCCTGGTTTTAGACATGATATAAAAATGATACATATTCATTGGAAGTCTGGTACTTTTAGAAGATCAGCAGAAAAAGTACCTATTAAATTATTGACCGAAGAGAAACGTGTTTATGAAGAAATTCTGACTTATGAAAAGCTATGGCCATTCGGAAAAAGGACAGAAAATTCTCCATTTTAGTCTTATCTCATTATCATGTGTTTGCTTTTCAAAAAAGAACCTTTTTTTTTCTGAGAGCAGAATCTCAGATTAGAGTGCAGGGGCCAGAAATTAGCCAAACTGAGCATTCCTTGTAAAGCATAGATACAAATGCTGTCTTCAGAAACAGGCTGCTTCCCTAGTCCAGTAAATCATAAGAAAAATAGCAGATCTGGCATTGGCTCAAAGGCTCCCTACACAATTTAAATGAATTCTGTGGAAATGAGTTAATCAAATATGAGCTTAGAATGTGACTCTAACAAAAAGTTGTTCACTATATATAGTAAGCACTATGTTGGGCAACCTGAGCACCAGAAAGCAGTACTTTATTCCACTAGTGACATAAATATGGGGTACAGAATAGCTAAACATTAATATTGATCAGTCACCTCCTGTTGCCTGTATTAATTTCCTCCAATCTAGTTTAGGAAAGTCCTGGATGCTTCTGGAGCTGTTTATCTTGTCACACTAGAACTTAACTTGCTTCATTACCACTGCTCCCCAACTTTAAATCCTAATAAAGGGTTTTAACTAAAACACTTAAAGTCAATTACTGGCCCTAAAAATGTTATGTTTGAGTGGATAGCCAGAGGGAAGGGCATCACGTTTCTAAGATGGCATTTTCTATTGGCTATTTTTTCTATTTGCTATGATTTCCTTATGAGAGTATGGCTTGGTGCATTTATGCACCATATCACCTGCCTTCGATGCAGGTAAGAGAAGATGTTGTGCGCCATTATCCCTATGTGAGCAAAAATCTCTTCACTCCAACAGGGAAATAATAACAACTAAAAGTATGGATGCCACCATAGGCCAACTTGGTGCAATAATGAGTTTTATTGGGTTTACTTACAGTAATATGGGTGGGGGGTTCCTTACAGGTGCAAAAATAACTTAAAGACAGTCACATCAATAAGAGCCCACCCTAGCATGAATGACAGGTAAAGGAAACTGGAAGCCTGGAGCATACTGCACATCCTTCAGATGTCTCCCTAGGTTGAGGAGTGATCTTTCTAGGTAGGTTTTGGAGCCCACTTCTTCCAGATATCTCAGATTGCTTAACAGTGTCTCTCAACAGGCACTACAACTTACATATGCTTGGACATGGAGGAGCCTAGTATATCAATTTCAGCAACTTCCCGAAGCCTTCAAATCTGTTTCCTTCCTGAGTTAAGAAGTTTCCCTGCAGGATAGTGTGTGTTACCTCCCTTTAGAATACTCTGTTGTTCCCTTTCCTTTCCAACATCCTGTGTCTTAATGAGCTCCCCTCCACTGTGAATGGTTTTAATCTCAGAGAAAAACTGCTATGAAACAGAAGTCTAACCCAGTGAGTGAGATACTAAGGAGGAAGCAATGGTACATGCCTATTATCTCATCAACTTGGAAGGCTGAAGCTGAAGATTATAACTTCAAGTCCATCTCGGACAACATAATGAAACCTTGTCTAAAAAGAAGTCTGTTTAGCAAAACTGAGAAGTCCAGCAATTGCCATGTGTTAAGCTTAGCTGTAAAATTGTATTAATGTGATACAAACCTCTCTCCCTCCCTCGCTCCCACCCAAATTCCACTCAGCTTCAGTGCCATGGAAGTTCCTGGAATTTCACCCTTGCCTTGGCAAAATGAAGATATGTGGCTTGAAAAGCATCAGTAAATGAAATTTCTGGAGCCATCAATAGTGAAAAAGTGCTCCTAGAAGTCTTCACAAAGAATAACAAATCAGGACATGAAAGCATTTAAAAGCTCACATCACCCCTGATCCTTCCGAAGATAGATGACTTCAATCAGATGTAATAAAAGATAGTGATAAACAAATATCAGTTCATATATAAGGCTATATTCATTGGCTGGTGAAATTCCAGGGACGTTTAGTTAAAATTACCCAAAACTATGTATGGTGAATGTTAAGAATAGACAGGAAATCTATGTGGAAAGAAAGATGGGAAGAAAGCCAAAAGGAAGGAAAAAAATAGGGCAAATTATTTTCAGCTCAGAAGTTGCATGTTGCACAGTAAAATAATATTAAAGTGGAAAAAAAATTGAACTTGATCTGAATCCTGTTCTTCAAAGATCTATAACCTAGAAGTGAATTCAAGGTATTTATTATAATATGCTATATATGAAATGGCAGTCCCTGTATTCTGATAATTTAATGAGATAATAATGAACACAATGTATTTAGTACGTTACCTGGCACACTTAGTAAGTTAATAAATAGAGTGCCAGTTTTCTAAGAGAAGAGAGTGAAGGCCATAGGCAAGTTGCATTTTAAAACACCGCAGTGTTGCAGATAGGAAGCACGTGCAGACAGAAGCATTTCTGGAGGAAGAAAATGGCAGCAAACACACAAGGGGAAAATATTTCAGTTCAAGGTGATCAGTTTCACCATGGCGAAGGATGGCGGACATGTCTGTTTGCAGCTCAGGAAAGGGAAAGGTGGGGAATCAATTAACCAAGAGTAGATTCCCCAAATACAGAGTGCATTGTGATGAGTATGATGGTTCTAGATAGCAAAATTAGAAGTGACGGCTGATGCCAAGAATATGCCATCCCAGGAGAGGGGACGAGCAAAGCTAGTGAAAGATGGATTTGGAAGAAACACTTGACACCAGGCGCAGTGTCCCAAAGCCATGCTTAGAAATTTACCCCTTTTTGTTCCCTTTCCCAAAAGTGATGAAGAATTAACAGATGTGCTTGTATGTCGACTTTGGAAATGCACCCTTAGCAGTATGTCAACAATGGGGGTATAAATTTAGGAAACTACTGCTATAAATCTGTTGAGAGGGACAATATGATTCAACTAGGATTGGGTAAACAGAAAGAGAAAAAAAATAATGGCCGAGGAAAACAATCAAAAGCACAATGAATCATTCATTTTGAATAGAGAATGATAATATGCATTCCATAATTTTAAATTTGGCTTTTAGTTGGAGAGCAAAATACTTTGGAAAATAGAAAAGGAATTTTTGTTTGCATTTATGAGTTAGGGTAGAATATTGGTTGGAGTTGCTTGGTTGGAATTCATCTGTTTTGTGCTTTAGAGAAAGGTAAGAGCTTGAGGTTAAAATATGAAATTTCCAATTATCAGTTATTTCAGAAAAAGGAAGGTGTTTTTCCTTTGCTCTTATGCCACCAACACAGACTTCAATAAAAAGATCCCCATGGCCATAGGAGGCGTGGGTGTTTCTCCTCCCTAGTAAGCACATAATTCATTCTGCAATGGGCCACAGCTGGTGTCCTCTAGTCCAATTCACTGTGATACTGTGTACCTAGAGAGAGTGTCAGATCTCACAGGCCGTGACTCAGCTCCCTCCCTCCCTGATTTGAGTTGTTGTCTAAAGCTCTGGGTTTGTTTTACTTTTGCTTCTGACTGGCTGGCTCACTATAAATTGGAGTTCCTAGCACCTCTTTGATGTATTTGCCGGAGTGGCTCACAGAACTTAGGGAAACACTTTTGTTTTCTGGTATTATAGATGGCACAATAGCGCAAAAGAAGAGTACCACAGTGTGAACTGTCTGGCATAGACCATTTCCAGGTATTTTGTCCCCCTACGGACCTCTGTGTGTTCAGCTCCATGCAAATTCTCTAAGTCCTTAGCTTTTCAGTTTTTTTAAAGATATAATTTAAGAAGTTATGTGGATGTATAGTCCATTGGGCATATGTATATGGAAGTGTGGGTGGCTGTAGGCATTATTATTCCCGGGGAGGTGGTACAGGGTTGCATAAGAAAACTGACTAAGAAAGCTATGGAGAGCAACTAGTAAGCAGTGTTCCTCCGTGGTCTCTATTTCAGCTCCTGCCTCCAGGTAGCTACTTGAGTTTCTGCCATGACTTCTACCAATGATAGATTATTATGTGTAAGATGTAATAAAGTCTTTCCTCCTCAAGTTGTTTTTGGTCAATGTCTTTGCTTATTACAGCAATAGAAAATCTAGCTAAGCAGTGGGGGTACACAGTGAACCTGAGATCAGCTTGAACAAGGGGCATAATAAGACTGTCACACACACACACACACACACACACACACACACACACACACACACAGATAGATAGATAGATAGATAGATAGATAGATAGATAGATAGATAAAATAGAAGTAAAAACCAGTCCTCCAGTGTGTATGAAAACAATGCAACACCGCCAGGGGATTAGTATTGAGAAGATTTGTGCAGAAATGAAAAATAAATTTTAACAATAAGTGTGGTTTGTGAGTGAATAAGCAGGGTATTTGAAGAAGCGGTGAATAATAATGAGTGAACTAAATACAGTAGGTGCAATTTGCAAACGGGCTTGTAGGCAGTGCTCATAAAAGGTAGCATGGTTTCCTCAGGAGTTCCCAGTTGCGATTACTGCACTGATTCTCTTTAAATGTTTACAGTGTTGATTGGCTCTATTTCTCACCAGGATTTAGAAACTACTAAAGAACATATTCTCTTTGCACTGAGAACCACAAAACCACAATGCTACATGAGATGACTATTTTTAGACAATGACTATCAGTGTAGGGGAGAAAAGAGGTCAGAACAAAGGTTTCTCTAGAAACATTTTTCTAAACTACTGTGGTAGTTTCAGTGAGAAATTCCCCCTTGGGCATTTAAACACTTAGTGGTGGTGTTTTATCATTGTGATAGAAAAATTACCAATACGACTCCACACTGGAAGGTGGGGCCCATAGTGAAGGGATCTCCTCTTGATAAAGAAATAGAGATCAGACCTCAGGACCAGAAAAGTACCTAAAATTGTTTAGATATCAACCAAAAAGGCACTGTCTCCACAGAGATCACCCTAGATATTTCTATGTGTGTCTGTTGCTGAAGACTAGGCTGCATATATTCCAGACAGAACTCTACAGTGCCCACCTAGGAGTGCTTTCAATGAGTAGAAATATTAAACAGAATGCAGACATGCAGGATTAAGGGATATTAGAGTTCTGCTCTTGGCAGAATGGAGACCTCACTACTCATCTTGGGCATTATCTTCTAAAACCTGGAAAGAATATGCCTTAAGAATCAAATCCTCTGTCTCCACAAGTGCATATACAGGTGGATATACTTGCAGTCACTTTGCATACATACACACATATACACATAAAAGCAGAGAGCCACTGATTTAACTGAGACCCATTAAACAAAGAGTGGAAAACATTGCATTATGGCCATACAATTAAATATTACTAAGTCATAAGAAAAACTGAAATAGCAAAAGCTCTTGCTTTTATAATTATTTTATGTTTTATTATATATTCATATCAATATATTTTAATATATTTTATTATTATGAACATTGCATTGTAATAAAAGCTTGTTGAATGAAAATGTTAAAAAAATATTAAACCTCATCTAAATGGCAGTCAGCAAAATTAATCTATGGCCACAGAAAAAAAACTTTGGGGCATGGGTACAGGATACAGCTCAGCTGGTATCTGCCTAGCATGTACATCACCCTGGATTCTAACACAAGCACCATATAAACCAAATGTGGTGGTACACACTTGTAATCTCAACACTTGGGATATATAGGCAGGAGGATCTTAAGTTCAAGGCCATTCTCTGAAACAGTGAATTTGAGGAGGTCATCCTGGGATACAAGAGATCCTGTCTGAGAGACAGACAGAGAGAGAGAGAGAGAGAGAGAGAGAGAGAGAGAGAGAGAGAGAGAGAGACAGAGAGAGAGAGAGAGAGACAGAGAGAGAGACAGAGAGAGACAGAGAGACAGAGACAGAGAGACAGAGAGAAAGACAGAGAGAGACACAGAAAGAGGCAGAGAGAAACAGAAAGAAATGGAGAGGGAGAGAAGGGGTTAGAACATTGGTTAGTGAGCATGCACAGGAAAGAATGACTAGAGGAATTCACTTGGCAGTGGGATTGGTTTACATCTTGATTGGTTGTAGTACTGAGTACATGGGATTCTATGTATAACTTTTCAATATATGATAGTATACAAATGTTACATGCATACATATGTATGCTTAAATATTTGCATAAGAAAGAATGTGCAGAAAATCTCCAAGGCAAAGCACTGACACAGACATGTGGATGTCAAAGAACAGTGGGAAAGAAGTAGGTAGACAAGATGTCAGAAGCCTCAGTCAATCACTCCTTTGGCTTTGCTAAGCTACATTCATCATCGTCGTCATTACAGCATTCAGACATTCATAAACCACAATAACTCATTGTAAACATATAATGTAACTATTTCAGTATGCTTGTGAAAACACACATTGGACCTATTCTGTACAATTATGTCCTTTGATTTATTTGTTAGAACATTTTTTTCCTCCTCCATTTAACTATTACCTTTAAAACTTGTTATCTCTGAGGGTTTGCTCTGTCTTCTTCAGATCTCCATAAGCTCTTTCTATACAGTTGTGCTCCCACCCCCCAGGTGTTTCACTGTCCATCTCAGGAGAGAACTGATCTCTCCTCTCCTAATCAGAGAGAGGCATTAAGTTGTCAGCTAGATTGTTGAATGCCAGCATCCTGCTATATCTCTGACAGCCTGATTCTTCTCTTTGCTCTTCGTGAAACAGAAAGATCATTCAGCAGCATGAGGCTCCTGGTCTGAATGAAAACCCAGTGAGTGTTTCCAATCAACAAGCTTTCCAGAAAACAGCTTACAATTTGCCTTCAACTACCCGCTCTGCAGATATGCTAGTTGCTTACTAATGAAGTTGAACTGAATGGGCCCTTAGCAGTCCTGACTCATAGAATGAAATCCAAGTGTTCTGTACATTCAGAAGAATGCTCCTCCCCACAAGAGTGCAACTAACAGGTACAGCCTGAGAAACATTTGGGAGCAGATTTCAGAGCTTCCACACGCCTGGAGATAAGCTCTAGTGGGGCATATTACATTGAAGAGGACAGGGAAGGTTGATGGAGACTGTCAACTGAGTCACAAAGCTTCAAAGGGGCAGGTTTTTAGGTATCTACTGTGTGTAATGGCAGGAGTAAGTACACAACACAGGTATCATTATCCTCAGTATATACATTTTCCCCTGAAATTTACAATGGTATGGCTTATTAATTGTTGTTTAGTTGATCTGCCAGCATGGTAACAGAATCATTATAAAAAAATAAAAATGAAAACATTTCAGAAGCTATAAAAAAGTGGGTGTTTTTTACAAAGGCAAAAATGGCTAGCATATCAGGAATATTTGATAAATGTCAGGACCATAAAGTGTACTGAAAAAGAAATGATAGGGGACACCCACCTAGTACATGCATTAGCATTGCTGAAAACAATCACCTCTCATGTCCATTACCTTACTAAAAACATACCTCTATCATCTACATTACCCTACTGTCTTAGTTGGGGTTTCTATTGCTATGAAGACATTCTGTGTTCCATGGCAACATTTATAAAGAAAAACATTTAATTGGGGCTTGCTTACAGACTCAGAGGTTTAGTACATTATAGTCATGACTGAAAGCATGGTAGCACACAAACAGACATGGTGCTGGAGAAGGAGCTGAGAATGCTACATTTGGATCAGCAGGCAGCAGGAAAAGAGAAAGAGACTGGGTCTGGCTTGAACATTTGAAACCTCAAACCTCAAATCCTAATGACACATTTTATCCAAAAAGGCCACACCTACCCCAATAAGGTCATACCTCCTAATAGTGCCACTTCCTGGTGAACAAGCATTCAAATGAGCCTATGGGGTCAATACCTATTGAAACCACCCATTACATTCTCTGGCCCCCATAGGCTTATAGTCATATCATGATGCAGAAATGCTTTCAGTCCAACCTCAAAAGTAGCTGTGGTCTGTAACAGTCACAACAGTGCTTAGAAGTCCAAAGTTCAAAGTCTCTTCTGAGACTGAAAGCAATCTCCTAACTATAACCCCCTGTAGAATCAAAATGAAAGAGAAGATCACATATTTTCAACATACAATGGAACAGGGTATACATTAACATTTCAAAAGGGAGGACAGAACCACGGTAAGGAAATACTGGACCAAAGTAAAAAAAAAAAAAAAAAAAAAAAAAAAAAAAAAAAAACACCTAGCAGGGCAAACTCCAAACTCTGCATCTCCTTGGCTGATATCAAAGCCCTGTTCAGATCTCCAACTCCTTTCATCTTTATCGGCTGAAACATACTTCTTTCTCTTGGGCTGGTTCCACCTCCTGTTAACAGCTTTCCTCAGCAGGTATCCCACAACTCTAACATCTCCAATATCTGGGGGTCTTCAAGGCAATCCAGACTTCCCCTTGACAGCCTCATGCAATGGCCTCTTCAGGACTCCATGCGGGGACACCCCTGACATATGCCTGGCCTCAGCAGTTGTTCTTAGTTGTGGAGGGAGATTCCATCCCTCTTCTTGTATCCTTGACTCCAAAGCCAGAACCTTGTGGCCAAAGCTGCCAAGTTCTGTTGCTTGCTGAAGCTGGAACATGGCCCCCTTGTTCAAATGTATTTTCACCAGCTTTCTGTCTTTGATGGGTTCCTTCACTCTTTAAGCTTAGCTGTCCTGAAAAAAATCACTCTATAGACCAGGCTGGCCTGGAATTCAGAGAACTGCCTGCCTTTCTTTGCCTTTGCCTTTGCCTTTGCCTATGCCTTTGCCTCCTGAGTGCTGGAATTAAAGGCATGGCATGCTCCACCAAACTTGGCCATAATTTTTCTTTAATTCCTTTTCACAAGTTGGAAGCTTAGCTGGATGAGATCTTTCCCTGAGGTCACCACTCTCTTTATTCCATTTAGCATCAGGTTTTTCTTTAAACTTTTTATCTTCTGGACAACCAGACTTGACTCTATTACACTTTCTGGTTCTCCTGTTATCCTCAAACTGTGTATTTTGTCTTTTTCCTTGCTCAGCTTGCTCCTTTTCATTATAGATCTGTATAAGCATGGCCACTAATAACCAATCAACACAGTCAATACTAGGCTGTCTGGAAATCTTCTCAGCCAAAGCTGTTAATCTATAACTCTTCAATTTAGCCTCAGGCAGATTTCTTTGACAAGGGCAGAAAGCAACCGCATTCTTCACCAGAGTATCACATGAACGGTCTCTATGCCACCTACTAATTTTCTTTTCCTCTGAAACCTCTTGAGCTGGCCTATCATAGTTCAAATCACCCTCAGTACCGCTGTCTTTCATGCTGCTGCTAGAATGGCCCATTAAGCTCCACTTAAAGCATTCAACTGCTTTCCCAATCAAAAGTCCCGAAGTCCACAGTCCTCCAACAAGAAGCACTGTCAGGCCTGCCATAGCAGTACCCAAGTGTGGTGATATTTTATTTGTCAGAGGACAAAGCCAGCCACTACATTAAACATAGAGGTCAGGCAATGGTAGCACACGCCTTTAATCCTAGCATTCAAGAGGCAGAGATTCATCCAGATCTCTGTGAGTTCAAGGCAACACTGGGAACAGAGCCATGCTGGTGGCACACACATTTAATCCCAGTATTAGTTAACCATAGAGGTCTGGAGGTTTGTACAGACAGACAGGAAGTGATAGAGCTGGGCAGAAAGAGGAAGTGATGTAGCTGGGAAGTAAAATGCCATGGCACAGAAAGTTGTATAAGGTGTGAGTATACAGGAAGTAGCTCTCTTGGGCTGAGGATTTCCTAGTGGTAAGAACTTATGGCTGGCTTGTTCTATTCCTCTGATCTTTCAGCTTTCACCTCAATATCTGGCTCCTGGTTTTTTATTAATAATATAGTTTAACGATTTGTGTTACAACCAAGTCCCTGGTACCAGTTTCTAACTTAGTCAGGGTTCTATTGCTGTGAAGAAACACCATTACAATAAGAACTCTCATAAAGAAAAACATTTAAACATTTAATTGGGGCTCACTTACAGGTTCAGAGGTTTAGTCCATTATAGTCAAGGTGGGAAGCATGATGGCATACAAACAGACATGGTGCTGGAGAAGGAGCTGGAAATTCTACATCTGGATCAACAGGCAGCAGGAAGAGAAAGAGACACTGAGCCTGGCCTGAGCATTTGAAACTTGAAAGCTCATCCCCAGGGTCACACTTCTTCTGAAAAGGCCACACCTACTACAAAAAGTCCACACCTCCTAATAGTGCTACTCCTGGATAAGCAAACATTCAAATCTGTGTGCCAACGGGGCCACACCTATTCAAACTACCATACTTACTGAAAATAACTTCTAGAAAAAGAATGACAGTGATGTGCTGCTGCCTGAACAGAAGTCTCTCCTGAGATGTGTGTTGGGTGTTTGTTTATTATTCTCAAGCACATTCTTTAATAGATATTTTTATAATGGATTTTGTCATGCTAGTACATACTACAGAGACTAGCTCACTTCTATTCCTGTAAGTGAGTTAATAACACTGGGCTTTGCTGAGGATTTCTACAGTACCCCAATATCCTCAGCCCCAATATCCTACCTTTCAGCAGAATAAAGCATGGAGATTTATCAGGATAACAAAATATTTCTTAATGAGTCAGACTCTTCAGAGGGGAGTCCTTTATATGCCTGTACATGCAGGGTAGGATAGATGATTCTGAGTTTGGACCAGTTTGAAAACTACTGGTATAGGTCAACCTTGAATAGGTCAAATCTTCATGATTTATTCTTCTTTTCCCCTCATTTTGCTCATTGTCCTAAATCTCCATGATGGAAAAAAATCTGGTACATTTTGATTGGTTATTCTTCAATACTACCCTCTCATACCTGAGCAGGTTTTAAGCTCTGTCAGGCTGACGTTCTCTTCCAATGGCAGGAATCTCTGATGAATTAGAAATCATAGTTAAGTCAGCACTGTTTTGACATATGTGATAACAATCATTACATTTTTGAAACAGTATGGTACATTTAGTGTTTATTCAAGATGAGTTTTATAACATCTGGCTACACTGATGTCCAGAACTGATTTGGAGTTTTTGGCAAATGACTGCACAGAAGATCTAATTTCCCTGTGAGCTCTAGAGATGTTTCTCCCTTTTGTGTCCTAATTCACTCTGCCTCACCCTTTCACCTGAACCAAACACCAAAACTCTCTATGTGGGTTTTTCCTTGGGTGTGAGACCTTTGACCTTAAATTATTGAATATAATGTCCTGATTGTTTCAAATATTGTGAGTGACCACTCATTAATATGCAAGGTATATTGGAACAGATGTTCCTAACATGTACTCATAAACAGAATACAAATCCAGAGAAAACGGCACTACACCCTGTGCTAAATCAATAATAATATTTACCTACGGAAATTAGGTAATTATGAAATTTACTCCAGCTTAATCTTACCTTGTCCATTGAAACAGGTTGTTTCTATTTGTTTTATATAGAAATAACTAAAAATTACCCTAATTTTAAATTTATACATTAATTACAACTGCTATTTAATTAATTATATATGTAAATTTAAAAAGAAAAGAGAGAAAATATATCTAAGTTCATGATCTGAGACTCTAAAATGAAAATAATTCAAGAATTAAGCATCTTGCCATAAACAAAACCAATTTAGTTTAAAAAATAATAATCTGAAAGAAATGTTGGGATAAATGCACAAAAGGCAATTATGGATACACAAAGTGTCCGACAACCTTAGATTTTTTTCTCCAGATATTTAAATATAAACATGTAAGTCAGATAATCACTAGGAAAAAAAATGCCAACAAGCTTAATTATTTAGATACACAAGATATAGTTAATTATGATTCAAAATACAAATGCAAAGGGCAATATATTATTTATGATGACATAAAATGTTTAAAACACATACTTTTCCATCTATCAATGAGCTAGCACAAAGTAAACAGTGGCTGGATAGAGGCTCAGGGGTTAAGAGCATGTACAGCTCTGGTAGAGGACCTATGTTCATTACCCAGAACTTATACGGTGCTTGCAACTGCCTGTAAACTCCAGCTCCAAGTTATCCAGTGCCATCTCTTGGCCTCGGGACTAGTACACTCAAGTGCACATACCCACACATGTATATGCACATATAATTAAAAAGGAAAGCAAATCTCTAGAAGAAGACCAAGAAACAGGAGATGCCATTGTCAGTCTATTGAACCTCACAGAAAGAAGGGCACCGTTACCAAAATATAGGACATATGTGGAGTTGATGAAACTGAGTGTGGTAAGCTGGCCCAGCCTGTGGCCATGGGAAGGAGAGCTAAAGTCTAAAATAAGCCCAATTCTGAGACTAAAGATGAAAATTATTTTAAATTTAAATTTTACAAAAGTGCCTCCTCACTGGACTTGAAAAGCTGGATAGGCCAGTGACAATCACTCTTATGGTATATACATAAAGTTAAAAATCTTTAAAATATTTCCGTCTACTTTAATAAGCCTAAAGATCCATATATCTTATTCATAAAATTACTCATCAGTCTTCCAGTTAAAATAAAGAGACAAAGTTAAAACGAAATTTTGATGCATCTGTGGTTCATGCTGAGACCATGGAGACATTCCTGTTTTGAAGCAATTATACATAGAATTAGAGAAATACCTAGAGCTGAGCTAAGGAGAGTTATCACACTGACTCTGAGAACCTCCTATCTGTCTGTGTGATCCTATTTAAGTATATTTGTCCTCAGCAACTGAGGAACATTGGTTTCAGAATTCCTGTCATATCTGCAGTACTTGAAGTCCATATTCATAAAAAGTACCATGGTATTTGCACATCCTACCCATATCCTCTAATGCATTTTCAAGAATATCTATTGTGGTTGATATATTGTGCACTCTGTAGCAGGAATCTTAAAAAGTTCTTATTAATAAAATCAAACCTGAGGCCAATTATTGGGGAGAACACTGGAAGATCAGAGAAGCAGAACAAGCCATAGATACCTCACCTCGCCAGTTCCTCAGCTGATCCTGTTTCCTCAGACTGGAAGCTTCTCAGTCCTCATCCAGAATGAATCTCAGCTGAACTGTGCTGCTCAAAGCCTAAAAGCTTAACCAGTCAAATGCTTCTAGTTTCTGGTCCTCATGCCTTATATACCGTTCTGCTTTCTACCATCACTCCCTGGGACTAAAGGCTTGCTTTCTGGGAGTAAAGGGGTGAGTCACCATGCTTGGCTGTATCCTTGAACAGATGGATTTCTGCCTCTGGAATGCTAGGATTAAAGGCCTGTGCTACCACTGCCTATCCTAAGTATCTAGTGGCTTTTCTGTTCTCTGACCCCAGATAAGTTTATTAGGGTACACAATATTTTGGGGAGCACAATACCACCACAGCACCCCAATAAACTTATATGGGGTCAGAGAACAGAACAGACACTAGAAAGACATAGAAACCAGGCATGATGGCACACATCTTTAATCCCAGGACTTGAGATCTCATGTCTTGCTTGGGAAAGATATGTACATGTACCTTTAATCCCAGTAAGTAATGACAGGAAGCAGAAAGGTCTATTAAGGCGTGAGGACCAGGACTAGAAGCTTTTTAAATTTTTAGGCTTTTAGCAGCAGTTCAGCTGAGATCCATTCAGATGAGGACTCAGAGGCTTCCAGTTTGAGGAAACAAGATCAGCTGAGAAGTTGGCAAGGTGAGGTTGGATGTGGCTTGTTCTGTTTCTCTGATCTTTCAGCGTTCACCCCCAATACCTGGCTCCGGGTTTGTTTTTATTAATAAGACCTTTTAAGATTCGTGCTAAAATCTACATTGTTTATAACTCCTAATATGCCATGAATATCATATAAATCACTATATTACTATATAGTTTAGAAAATAACCACAAAACTGGAGAGCTGGCTCACTAGTTAAGAGCACAAACTTCTCTTGCAATGGACTTGAGTTTGACTCCCAATACAGCAGGCAGCTAACAGTTGCTTGTAAGTCCAGTTTCAGAGGGATTCAGTGCCAGGCACCTATGCATGCACATAGGTATATATATATATATATATATATATATATATATATATATATATATATATATATATATATGCACACACACTCACACATAACTAAAAGTAAAATAAAGGAAAGAGCTAGGCACAAACTTTGTACATGTTTAGCACTCACAACATGTTCTCCTGACATTTCTCATCTGCAGTTGGTTGAATCATAGAGGACTTGCTATGTATTTGTCAAGTGTAAGTTACAACTCTATGGTGAATTTTTAGATAATTAAAGAAATGCCATTAACATTTTCATTATAATTTGTTTCTGATTTTGTTTATGGTATTTTGGACATTAGTGGCAATGGCAGCAGAGGTATGCATGGAGTTTGGATGCAAAAATGAACATATACCTGAAGACCTTAAAACAGTGGTTCTCCACCTAAGGGTAGAGACTCCTTCAAGGTCCTCTAAGACCATCGGTAAACACAAACATTTACATTACAATTCAAAAATAGTAGCAAAATCACAGTTAAGAAGTAGCAAAGAAAGCACTTTTTTTTTATGTTTGGAGTCGCCACAACCAGAGGAACTGTATTAAAGTGTTGCAGTATTAGAAAGTTTGAGAACTACCGCCTTAAAGGTACTTAACATCTGATGAACAGAACAATGACATTGACATCAAAAAAGAAAGAACATCAGGCTCCTATTTTGTGACTTTGTGTCTATGAACAATCTGTTTAGAACTATAAAAAGTAAAGCACGAGGGAGGAGGGGTGGGGGGCAGTTAAACTTCAGAATAGAGATCGGAGGAGTAGGACTCCCGATGGGTTAGCTGCTCCCCACTGAGGGAGACATGTAGCAGGAATTGGTCTTGAATTTTTCTGCCTCCATTTCCCCAGTCCTGGTGTTACAGGAAGTAGGTGGTCCAGGTCTCAGGAGAGAGATTGCAGAAACCTCTCAAGATCCCCACACCAGAGTCGTGCCAGTTCTCCAAGAAAATATAGATCTATATCTCCTTCTGCTCCTCCACTGACAGAAAGAAAAGGTGAAGAAAAAAAGGAAACAAGAAAGAAACTAACAAAATAAAGAAGAACGTCAGATTACTAAGGAAGAAAGATAAATGAAGAAATTAATGGGATTCACCTCTTTTTAACTCCACAAAGGGGAGGAAGGTAGATGACTGTAAATGCCTGTGCCATAACCTGTCTCAGAAGAGGAAATACAGGCAGTATCTGAATCAAAAAGGCCTACTCAAGAGACCTCTGGATTTTGTTTCATGAGACTTGAGATGTGGGAAGGAGGATTTTTCCTCCTTATCTGGGTCAGAGAGTATTTTTTTTAATTTTGTATTTAATATGCATCAAAACGGGATCTTTGTTATTCCTTTGCATAAAGTAAAAATGTCTTATTTATGGCACCCGGGTTTTACTCACTTTCCTCAGGAGGTCGGTAATTTTTTTTTTTTTCGAGACAGCGTTTCCCTGTGTAGCTTTGCGCCTTTCCTGGAACTCACTCTGTAGCCCAGGCTGGCCTTAAACTCACGGAGATCTCCCTGCCTCTGCCTCCCAAGTGCTGGGATTAAAGGCATGCGCTACCACTGCCCAGTAAATGCTTTTTTAAGGCCGTG